>NW_016907971.1:1289935-1304011 GCF_001483705.2 Eufriesea mexicana
AAGACTATTTCAAATTAAGGCTACAAACAGTAACAACTTTCTTCTTTCTTCTTCCTTTATCTTTCCTCGAAATAATAAAGTTTATATCAAAGAATTTTCTAAGATTCATCTGTTGATTTCCATCAAAGCTCTTGATGTCTATGACTAACATAAATGTCCAAAACTTGTAGCTAGTGGTGTAGATCAAATAAAGGCCAGAATACATTTTTATCTGCCGAGGTATCATGCCATTAATCAAAGACAAAGGTACAAAATCGCTAACGAACAATAGGCAAACGTATTTCCAATATTCCCCAGCGTGGAACTCGGTCTAATTATCAGACGTCGCGACAAGTAGCACGCGCAACTCTAAATGCAATTAAATGAACAAAAGGATCGTGTTCACTGAAGTTATTCTTCGCTGCGACTCATCGCAAAGTTTCCTCATAAACAGAGTCGAAAGCGCAGATTGTCTAGCTTGAACGAAGCCCGGCCCCAGGGGGACAGAGCTATTCTCCATGGTAAACGCGCGTTAGCAAGCAGAAAAGTTTCAACCCTCGCGCAGACGTCCCGTCATCGTGCGTGTCGTTCAATTAGAATGAAACTTTTTATCGTTCCATGGCCAACCGTTACCTCATTACCCTGCACATGCCATTCGAGCATGCTCCTACATGGTATTCTCCAAGGAGACATTTTCGTACCCTGATGAATTTGCGATTTGGGAAATTTCTCGTGATTCGAGGATACAACACATTTAGACGCATATGATCGTGTAACACAGCTTTTACTAATAATAGTAATAATTATAATAAACAATATAACAGTAGCACAATATTAATCATTTTGATAATAACAGTGATAGTAATATCAATTATAAAATAGTAATAATAAAAATGAAGACATTAATATTAACATATAAAAATACATAGACGTATTAATATCCGATTTAGAATTGAATATATAATTTAAAAAAAAAACCATCTTAAATCCTCCACGGAAGAAGCTAACCCCATAAAAACAACAGTAAAGTACACAAAAGCAAGATGAAGGGTTATTCCATGAATAAGAATCTAATATTTAGTCAAAGAAGACGACCCAAAGGCCACGTAACAGACCAAAGGTTAGTCGTACAGCCATGCGTAACAATGACAGAAACCAGCGCCGACCATCATGATGTACCATTTATTTTATCTTAATTGGTATAACATTATCTCAACCTTTATCTCAACTCGAGTTACTCAAATTTTTACAATCCATGTCCCTCCACGTACACGAACCTCAACAGCGAAGTCTCACAGAATCCACTCCACTAATAAACACACCACCGATACGCACTCACACGCGCCAAAAAATGCTCGTGGTTATAACACGAGGGCAGTGCTCAGTCGGACCCTATTCACGGTCATGTTAGCTGCTACTCCACAAGAGAACGCGAAAGACGTTCCCATTGATATTATCTCTGAAAGAAATCTTCCGAGCCTTTTACGAGATTCTAGGGAAACACTCTTGACCCGGGCGAGGGCGTAGCTGCGAGTACACACGGTTTGGCCTCGAAAAGGCGAAGACAAAGTCGCGTGTCCACACAAACGGCGGCTGGGATGGGGGACAGAGGGGAACTGGTAAATCACGACGGTGCTGCCGCATCTGGGTTAGTGGACCATTGTTACGCGGCGAATATTAAGGCTGGTCCGCGAAGCTAGCGCCGCTGCCCGAATCCATGTGAAAGTTCGCGCACGGCCGCTTTAATTCAGCAGCGCTGTAGCAGATGCCTTCCCGGGGGCCCTTGCATCGACGATCCTCGAAACTGAGCGGCGGAACCGCCGCCTCGCCTCGAACAGAGGGAAGAGAACTCTGGAAACGAGCCGAGAACACGTAAAAAAGGGAGAATCATCGGTGTATATCGGCTGGGAATTTTTACATCGCTTGGGGAATCTCTGTGGAGGAGGTGAAGGACGAAGGAGTATGATTGAACTTTATCTTTTGAGCACGTGCCACTTTATATAGAGACAATTTTTTCGTAGGAAGGAATTTGTGGAATAAGAATCTGATATCCAGAATCAATCTTGTTTGGAATATTTGATGAGAAATTAATAAAAATTCTTCATCGAATTTTCAAGATTTTGCTACATAATGTATTACAAGTCAGTAATCTGCTGTGGTGAGAGGGAAGTTATAACGTAATTGTTATGGTAACTTGATTTTCTGCGAATGGTACCCAGAGAATGATGCGGCACAACTACAAGGCGGAATTGGTTTTTAACCTTATTTTCCATTGCTTTCACGCAGAAAAACTTTCCAGGGTAGTTATAAATGGTAAAAACAGACAACGTCTCATAATCGCTTAGCCGATAGAATTCACTTTTCCATTGACCATTCTCTGATTTATACGAGTTTAATTAGCGATAGATATGAGTAGAGCCGACGATGTTCTCCGACACTGTGACAAAACGATCCCAAGAATGTTTATACTCGCTCGTAAACTCTCGATCTTATTGTCCCGAAAGTCATAAAAGCTGCCCGACAATGGTACCTTAGAAACTTACGGAACAAGTACCCCCATTCCACTCACTCGGGAAGTGAACAATTACTTCAGAAGCATCTTATATGTTCTCCATAGCATGCGGTCACGATCATTATAGATTTAAAACCATAATGGATATAATTAATTCCACGAGACGTTTAAGCATTTGCCAAGAAATAACTTTCACACTCTTCTGAGATACCTTATCAAACCTGTCATCATAGTTTACGCCTATACATCGTGGATTTGTCAAGAAACTGAGCTATACGTCTGGTCAGCTCAGCATGTTTCACCATAAAAAGCAAGTAGTCCATAGCCCACCCCTAAGATTACCCAATTCAAGGCTAAAAGTGTTAACAGACCATCGAACCACCCAGACGTCAGATATTTTCCAAACAGTTCAATCAAATCCTCGACCCTCCCCACGATACCTCCCCAACCATAAATCCAATAGCCCAAGAAGGAACTCTCTTCCAGCTCATCCACTTCCTCATCCGCCACCTAACAACCAATCATCCACGATCGAGCAATTTCTCTCATCCTTGCCTCTATTGCTCGACCACTTTATTGTCTTCCATCAGTCCCCTAAAAATGTTCCACATTTTTGACCTTGATCGTAAGACCTGTGCTCGAAGTCGCGAGAAACCGGTCCCGTGGTCTGCTGGTTCGCTTGGCCGCCAACAATGAGTCATCGCGCAGACATCCGGAGATCCTCGCCGACTTCTTGAGCAATTGTGCATTCCGCGGATCGGAGATACAGAACAAGACACGCGTGTGTCGCGGCCAGGGGCTCGTTTCATATCCAGCTCGCGTCTGGAACAGGTTCGGAGCTCGTAATATCGCGAACCACTCTCGAAACGGTACACGGTACGAGTGGAGTGAATTTCAAGGAGAGGAAGAAGAGGCTGCGTATGAAAGTAGTAAAAATCAAGGTATCGCGAGGGTTTTTCGTTTTCCTGGTGGAACAATTTGTCTTTGGGAATGTCTTTGAAAATGGGATGCTACAATGAGCAGAAGGCTATCGTGAAGCAACGTCGACTTGCGAAATTGAAGCTGCGATTCTGAAGCGAGATGAAGCCTTGGAGAGATACTCGAGGAATGTTACCGAGTATTTCGATGTTGCTATGGATGAACGATTGGCGGTTGGAAGTTCTTCGTGGATGATGAGTACGAATAGTTTGACGATTGCCGAGTTTGATAGGGAGATGGATTTGGAAGAGAATGGGGGAAAGACGAGACCTAGATAGGAGTGCTCCATGTTGGAATTACGTTGGTCTGTATGATGTAGCAGAAGGTTAGATCTTTGTACTGTGTAAGCGCCACCATTAACGATACGTAACCTATTTCTAAGCTCCAGTTTCATTTAGAGAAATAAAAAAAGGATGAAAATGTGACTGTATCAAGAAAATTACATTTTTGAGTTTAAGAAGCTTCCTATGGTAAAAATGTGCTGGAGTCCTTGAACAAAATTGTGAAAATTCAATTACTGAAATATTTAAATATCTGAAAAAATGAAGGCGGAGGCACTTAGATTGTCAATCGTTTTTCAAATAACGAAAGGAATGTTGAACAAAATATATTCCGATGTCTTGATTCTTTGCGTCTAATAGACTAATTGGAAACACTAATATCACTAGTTCTGTTGACCATCCTTGTTAATGCATCAATATGTACGCGTATACTGGGAAACGAAGGAAGTCTAAGATATAGGTCTACTATCATCCCGAGCTAACGCATGCATTGCTCAGCTTAACGGCAAGAATAAATTAATCGTTGGCAAAAGCATATCAATCACGAGATATTTGCGAGACACGAGCTTTAGCGCTAAGGGATTAAACTCCATTCGATATCTATCCCTTAAACGATAGAAACAAAATTGCTCCTTCCATTCGTCTCCATCCTGGTGCTATTTCTAACCAAGTTTGGGTGCCAAGGATCGGTGGAAGAATCTTATCGAAATGCATCAAGTGACATTATCACGTTTCATTTATTTTAAAACCTTTCGTTACTAAAGGTGATAATAATCCTACCAATGCTCACGGTTTGATAATCCTTGAACTTTGAGTGTTCAGATTTTAAAGCTGATTAATCAACAAATCGATCCATTTCCTCCTTCGTTAATTAAATTTGAATTACCCTACCTATTATTTGCCCGATGATGCTGTCACATAGTCCCCTAATATTTCCACGAGAGAAGAGCAAAAAACACCAAAAGATCGAATTCAAGACACGCGTGATTTCTCGTAATGACTGTGTATCGACAATTACCGCGCTCCATCGGCTTACTTATTCAATCAGTCCCGCGTAACAGTGCGTGCCAAATAATCATTACCCAGCAAGCGGGAGCCCCGACGCAACAAGGTTCGATCGACGCGTGAACGTTTAATCCGCGAGCATAAACGCCACCACGTAGCGCAACGCACAAGCGTGTACGTATATCACGTTTCGACACAGTAGCTCATAATTGATAATCCCGTGGCGTCCGAACTCACCACGCTCATTCGACACTCCAACGATTCCCATTTCACCCCGTCTATCCATCTGCCGTAATTTCTATTTGCGCTACGGTTCACTCGTTAATTGTGCGCTTGGCACCACGTTGAACATTGACGAGCAACGCGAACACGTTCTTGACCCTTGGGAAGGAGCCAGTCCTGAAGAAATCTCTCTACCAGCTTCCTAGGCTACGTACACGCGCGACTCCCGATCCGGGCCACGAGATGGGTCGTTGGGCACGGACGGCGACAAAGGAGCCGTCTGGCTACGAGCACCGACACGATCGTTCCGACTTCCACCGAATGAATTTCAATGGAACCAGACGGGGACCTGGCCACGCGTGGCCCACCGAATCTGCTCGGGCACCGACACTCTACACGATGTCCAGGGACATCAGCGAACCTCCACAACGCGACTTCCAGATGGAGGGGCGAGCAATGACCTTGTGGGACAAACTACTCCACGCTCATGCTTTTGGACCGAGTGTCTTGTCCTGCCAGCTGATCAGACACGTAGCAATCAAGGGAAAAACGAAGTGGTCCTACCTTTACGGCAGATATCGTAGTGTTAATGTTAATACATTGACGGCTGGATTAATTATATAGGATGTTTTTAATTAATTGGAATTGAAGGTCGGTGCAAGGGGGATTAAACTTATAGAAAGAACATTGCTCGTTCGCAGGAAACGAAAATTGTTTTGCAGTTGATTCTAAAAATGGGGAGGTAGTTTGTGAAGATGGATATAACATAACAAGTAACATTTTCCCAAGTAGGAGAAAGCAGGTTAATACTTGGTGTCCAATTTGTAATATTTCTCTTGTTAACAGGGATATGATAGCGACAGGAATTCTGGACAACTTTGGAAATTTTAATTAAAACATATGACGAGAAAACGTGACAATCTTCTTCTTGAAGTAGTATATAGTTTAAATTGTGCTATTTCAACTCAATTTTGAGATTAATAATATTGTAATACTATTTATTTATAGAACAAACTATCAACTATTAAAGGCACGTCTAATTTTCAAAAAAAAAAAAGAAAAAACGTGAAATACAATCAGTTACTTATATTTCGCTCCATAATTGGGGAGTACTACTATCTTATTATACCATCAATAATTTGGAGACATTTAATTTTCAAAAAAGGCAAGAAGAAGATATTTTCCCCAAAATATAAGGTACTAGCTAACACTAAATATCTATAGCAGTATTTGCTACAAGGGTCATTCCCTCTTATGTCCCTGCGTCATGGTCCCCTGACAACATCAAGCTCGGTGCCAAGGGTCCACCCAGACTTGCCTCGATCAAGGAATACGGCAATTTTTGTCCACAAAAGAAAGCATCACGGCGTTTACGTTGTAGCTCGATGAGTGGCGCAAGGTGGGTGCCGCAGCTGAATATCGTTCTACCTGCTCATCCCGAAGGAAGTAGCCGATAAAACTGGTTTGACGGGTAGCGGCCTCCTCTCGTCCAGTTACTCGGTAGGACGTCTCGCGTTTACCTCGAGTCTCTCTCGCCCTTCTGCATCCACGTCGTCGAGGCAGCCAGCAATCCACCACTACCAGAGACCATTACCAGTGACCACTAGCCTACACTTCTTTAGACTCCACGGTTGTAGAGTCCTACGCCAGGCAAAGCAGCGGAGCCTCTCATCGACCGCCAGGATCAGCCATCATTGTTACAAATATTACCATCGCCATTCACGGGCACCGGTGTGTCGTCGACCATGGGGAGATATAGCTGTCGCGAACAGGTTTTTTTAAAAGTCCGACTCATGCCCTCCGTGTTCTCTTTCGGTCGTGCGTGCTCAACGATATCGAGCCCCCTGTCACGCTACTGCGTCAACAGCCACCACGACCACATTTTTTCCCCTCGGAACGTGAATCGGTTTTGCTGTTTTTCGGATGATCGTCGAGACGCTGCGTTCATCCCGTTGAATTTTCCAGTTGCTCCAGGGATTCAGGTTTTCATGAACGACCGAGTTTTTGTCAGACACCGTGGATGGATAGGCAGGCTTGAAATCGTCAGTGGAACGTCTCGCAGTGCGTCTTGCAATCGTTGTTATGTCTCAGAGATACATGGCTAACTGAGTTTACGACACGGTTATGGTATGTATGTAATCTTTCGTGACACATGCTATCGTTTAAATGTCACACTTTCATCCGATTAGGCGTACTGGTAAAACGAATCGACTTGTAGGATATTTAATTAAGAAATTGAAATAATTTATGAAAACTAACAAAACTAACAAAAATCGTGAGATATAAAATAGTCGAATTTTTGACTCGTCTGTTCTTCAAAATAATTACTGTGATTCCTAAAGGGATGAACGAGAAAGACTGACAAATGAAAAATTATTTTCCGCAAGGCACAATTAGACGACCAAGCTTACACGATTCTCTACTTTCACAGGAGCCAAAGAATCTTGTCACGAGGATTTGCAACACTGGTTAAATGTCACTTCGCGTAAGAGTTGAAACGACCGCGTGAATGACAGGGCGCGATATTCAGGCTGATACGAGCAAGTTTTTCCATGCGTAACGTCAACTTTGTGAGTAATTTTACAACAAGTCTATGAGTATATTACAGGTCGATTAGTTCCAAGAGGAACGGACTAGATACATAAACTAGTTCCTCAAGATAGTTCACCAGGTAGCTAACATCGTCATAGACGCGATTTACTTTTTCTTTCGTAACACGATAGTAACGCGAACGACTTCGCGCTTATCAATAGACTCCCAAGGAAGGCATAACAGAGGGTTAACAATTTCAGTCCTTAAAACAAATAACAAACCGGAGTGACCAAGGAAACTGGGGAATATGAAAGGACAGAATGGGGCGCAGAATAGTAAAGGTTACGCTCCAGCAACGTTGAAAAGTCCATTTGCTTTGAACACGAAACAAAAGCGATTATATTTAATTGTTCGCGGTATTCGTTGCACGGCAAGGATTTTGATCATTTTTTTACGTGCACGAATATTTTTATCATCGCGAATAACAACGTTTGCAGATAGAGCTCTCTGAAAGTGCTGTTTTCTGAGTACTGTAGAGAGACCCAGGAGTCTTGTCCGAGCAACGGGAAGAAGGTGATACCAAGATTAGTAGGTGAATTTAATTTAAACAAAATGAACTTCTAAGCGATAGTAAAAGGAAGATATCTTCTATCTTTTCTACACCTAACAAATGCGACCTGGTTTCAATCATGAAATACAAGATCTAAATGCCCGAAGGGTTAAGAACAGAAATTCAGGCTGCATAGTGGAAATATAAATCTACCAAACTATCGAGAAATCGAGTCTCTTTAGACATAAAGTCCTCAGAGAACCATGATTGAAAGTAACCTTTACGCCACTTGCAACGCGACACGTAGGTAGACAATGACCAGCGGATTTGCCAAATGCAGAAACGAATGTTTACAAACTCACTTGGTAAAAAATTCAGAGTTTCTGTGACGTTTGTCATAAAAAGCAACGAATCATCGTCATCGCATGAATTACCTAGATCCCAGTCACCTTTCTAGAGTGGAAGTCGCTGTTGGAAGCCAGGAAACATTGCGGGATGTCCTGTATCCCTGCTAGGTAGCAACCATGGTGACTATCCGTTTTCTCTACTTTGATAAATTCCGTTGTAGCCGCGTATCTAACCGTGAAAAAGCTCTACACGTCGAAGGAGCAGCGTTCTCCCAGCGAGGAACCGATAATTACGGACACATCTATCTTTCATTAGCCTCGTCGTCCTCCTAGACAGTCATCCTCCTCTCCTACCATGGACCCTAGCTAGAACCACCTTTCACACGCGTCGCTAAGGTAACACACGTCGAAGCTGAACCCGGTTCATTGCTGATTATCGGTGCCGCGGCGAAAGTTAATGACGCCTATTAGTCGCGCGTTAATCACGCTTTAAAGAATCGACCGGTCGCAATATCAATTGCAGCGGCGTAGATCCCCCCGTCGAGATACGTGCCTGTGAACCGTGAGACGTCCAGGTGATTTACTGCACCAAGCTGGGTCGAACGCGAACTGAGGTTACGGAAACTAGCAGTGATCGTGTGTTGAGTAGCTTGGGTCGTTTTATAAATTGAAGATCTAGGGGATATTTAGGAGTTTGCTGATTTATACATGAACGCGATAGTTGCTTTTAGAATTGGGAATCAAGTGTTCAAGTCTTTATCAAGATACTATACAAAGTTTAATCAGAAGGACTTTTTCAGGTCCAAACTAAAATCGTCTTCCAAGTTTTAGTCAGATTCCAAATCCCAGTCTGAATCTGGAGACTTATTCAAACGTAAGGTCTAATTCCAAGCTTTTTTCCAAGTCCAAGTCCAGTCTCAAGGTTCTATCTACATCCAAGTCCAGACCGAAGTTTCTATCCAAGCCCTAGGTCAAATCCAAGTCCAAGTCCAGATATAAATCCAAGTTCTCATTGAAGTACAAGCCCTAATGTAAATTTAAGTCCTTTAAGCACAAATCCGACTTAAATTCTCATCCAAGTTGAAGACTAAACACAAGACTTCGTCCAAGTCCAAGTCCTTTATCTAATCCAAGACTCGCTCAATCCAAACTTCAAAACATAATTCTTACCACGTCCAAAATTTTAACTGAATCCTAGTCTAAACCTAACTCCTTTGTTCAAACCCAAGTCCAAAGTTAAGTCCTCGCGCGAGTCCAGGCCTAACCCAAACTTAACCCAAGACCAGCACACAGCTTTAACTAGACTAAGGCTAAAATTTTAATAATTCATAATATCCTTCGTAAGTTAATGCACCGTCTGACGTTGCTAATAATACCACCATTGTTACGTGGACTTTAATAACTGCAGCAAAGGAAATGCTTGTCCCCTATCCATTTGATCCTTCGGCTTAGCAAATCAGCCATGATCTATTCTTCGGCGTTTTTGCGACACAAGTTTTTGCAGTCTGTAGCAACATGCAATCGAGTATGATCCTGTCCAGCCACAAAAACCTCTCGACGTTTATCACACACGATCATTATTATACATTCCAGAAGCCAGTACCCACTCTGATTTGCAAGAGTATCCATGATGCCAAGGATAATACACTTAAGGGGACGATATCTCTGAACCGTGACGAGTTTACCACGATCTAAATCGAAGATTTTAATCGCTCGAAGCTACTCCCCGAAGTACAACTCTGATTGAGTACGGGTTCCACGTTTATAGTCACATCACGTGCCTTGGCTCGTGTATTACATACAAATGGCACGAATACCAGGCGGATACTTTCGAACCTGTAGCAGTGTAACTAGACACGAAGTCTCGTTCCTTTTTCTCTTGTCTTTCATTGTCGTCGATCTTTCTTTCTCGTTCCTATGTTTGGACCACTACATTCTCGTTAACGCATTGTCCCCCATAGTCTTATTATGCGGTTCTAAGAAGTGTAAAATCTAGATAGTAGGAGTGACCACGTGGGGATAAATGCCTGGGTAGCCTTCGAAAATCCTGCCTACCGTTGACACATGAACAACTTTTCTTTCTTTTAGATTTTTCTTCTCTTGACTGGAATTGAAGTTTGCAAAAAACATTCTCAAGTCTAGATCTAATAGATCTCTGTGCAAAAATGGCGGCACAAAAAGGAAAAAAAGTAACGATTTATATTTAAGTAGATATTACAGTACAAGGAAAGACCAAATCGAAAGTGATCATTACACGAGAATGTTGCTCTTCCAGCATTTAAGTATCTGCAAGTTTGATTGTGGATGTGTATTAAGGTAATGTCAGTCACTGATATTAGGAATAAGATTATATCATACTCGAAAGAATATTATAATAATTATCAGCGCGTCAAAAATATTCGAACACAACTATAATGAATATTATACTTCGTTTTAACTATAGTCTAGAACAGGGTTTTTCAACCGGGTCGAGGATCAATGCAGGTTCGTGTTAAACTTTTAATGAGTTGCGAAACTAAAATCGTTACCTTTACATTTTTCATGGATAAATTTAAATAATAAAAAATTAAATCGAAGCATTCCATCCTAATTCGAAATTCATCTGAACAAGTCTATGTATAAATATGACAAGTATTAGTTTTCGTGCAGCAAACGATCGCATTCGTTTATAGATTACACAATTGCACCAACATAGTTTAAAATTTAATTTTTAGTCTGTTTCTATAAATATAGAAAATTCAATTAAAAATTTTTCCAGAAGCTCATGTATTTAACAATTGTACACCACAGCAAACGAATATTGTTTATTGAGATACACTGTGTTCGCGTAACGATACATTTCTCCCAGGTGGAGCACAAAATGGCACGAAATTCAAATTATTCGCGTACTCTAATATTTCTGTCACTGATTATTCACACTTAAACCGTTATATTCGAGTCGCATATTTTACAAAAAATTCTGAACAATTTGTCAAATATAATCGAGATGAGATCCAAATCCACCCAAGTTAAGAATAATAAAACGCGTTCCAGTTTTCTTCACTGGACATATTTTCACTCAACAAAGTAGACAACGAAATATACTAGTAGAACATGCTAATGACACGAATAAAAATTCCACAAGACAGTGTCCAAAAATACCGAAGCCATTTACAAACCATCCGAGGCATTCTATTTCCATTTCCAGTCCAGCAGAAGACGACCTCGACGGCTCTAATCAACGCGGTGTGGATCGTGAACGATTCGTGAATGCTGCGGCGCAGTTTAATGGATTTCCAAATACACGTCGGGGCGGTCGTTAAAGGTTAACGACGGAGCCTGTTCGGATCGTGTGCCGCGAGCGTCGCGCAGCACACGATATTAGGATCTAGAACTCGCCGCGCGTATATCAGCGTGACGCACGTGCTCGAATGTCAGAAACACCTCGAAGCGTGTAATTCGTGCGCATCGGTGAAAGTTCGCTGGCCGAGACCACCCCGACGAAGCGCCGACGGGATCAACGGACCGAAGACACAAAAGGTCAGGGATCGCTGACGTTCGCGGATGATTTCAGTTGAAACAGCCGTTGAACGATTTGCACGCTTCGCAAAAACTTAGTATGCTGTACACGAGCGGCGTTCTTAATGATGGAACAAGGGAAATGTATCGTATGTATGCGTCTTTCGTTTTGTGCTTGTTTTTTGGACGGTGCTGTGTACTCGTATGGGGTACAAGTTATGGTTTCGAAACTGAAACGATAATGGAGCTCGATTGCTATTATTTTGTAGGTTCGATAGATCTGTTTATAACTTTATAATTTATATATTTGTATTCGTAGATGGATATATTTACTTATTGCAAAATTAACTTCGTTTAATGGTTGACATTTAAATATATATTTCATTTGCAGCAGAAGTCGAACATAAAATCTTGCCAGATGGCAAGATTTATCTTCTCCAATAAAAGCTACCTGGGTTATCACTACACAAACCCTACATAAGATCCCTCTATCTTTCCCATACCGGGAAAGAAGTGAAACCATAAAACGAAATTTGTCAAGACATATCATAAATGTAATAACGAAAGGGCTCCGATAAACAACCCTAACAGACTACCTAATCATTTTCGACACGTCGTGAATAACTGAAATCTCTTACCCACTCTGAGAACCATCATATACTTTTTCCTATTGGTTACCTAATAAGAAGAAAATACCAAATTTTCGCTGCACAAAAGAATCAAACAATATACAAGATTTATCGTCGGAAGGAATCATGTATAAAATTCCTTACCGGTATCAGCGACCTCAACATCCACATCTCCCCACTCACGAGGTCACATATGTAACTCGTGAAACTCAAAGGTCTTCTCACGAGAAGAATGCAGATCTGATTATCCATAGTACAGTAAGTGCACTTTCTCCAACCTAATCATAAAAATTAATCACCTGGGCTTTCCTGACTAGAAACAGTGCAACTATAAATAGAATTACACTGAATCGTATGACAAAAAGAATGAACAAATCTTGTCGAGATATCTAATCAGTTCTAATTATTGAGTATAAGACAATAAGAAACTTCTCCCCTTACTATGTCAGAAATATACAATAGATTTCCGGAGCACTAAAGGTCGTGTCTCACTTGTCTCTGTGTCATCCTGAGTGCAAACTCCTAGACTTCGTAGAGTGCACACATATGTACGTACGCATAAGAGTAGCCCGCGTTATTTCACACATCGAAGTGACTTCTTGTCTACGCGACCGTGAAAAGCAGTCGAAGGAAAGCTCAGGTTCAGCCGCGCACTGGTGCAATACACGTGGACCTCTTTCGCGGCGCTGAAGTCGCGCATTAGGCACCTCTCGTGCGCAGTGACGCAAATTCGCGGCGCGTCCGCGCATCTCCGTAGCCCGGAGTCGCCACTGTCGCCGCGGAGAGTTCCTGCAACAACTGCCTCTGACTGCAAGTTGTGACTGGTTGCTCGGCTACCGTTATCGTCTAGCTCGTATCTAATCAACAGGACAAGATGCATTGTTACGTGCATTCCAACGCGTTACGTTCGTTTCTTCTCCTTCCAAGGATGATCGTGCTGGGCAAGCTTTTGTTTCGAGTGGAAGTATGTGACCGCGTAATTGCTTCTTGATGAAGCACGAAGGATAAATTAAGAGTAACCCGTAGGGGCTTGATCTTATGTATTGATTAGCGTCGACTACTGGGAGGAGATTCAGCATGCTGACTTGTACAAAATATTTGACGAATCTGCTTAAACATATTGAATGATTTGCACTTATTTTAGACATTTCTCTTAACATTCAATATTATATTTCCTTCTCCTCTTTTGTTCAAAAGAGAAATGTCGACAGGGTTTCTTCGAAGTAACTTATAGGTATCTTGGGTTACACAATTTATTATTATCGAATACGTTGAGAAACTGTTATGTTGTTAACGAATCGGGGTGAAAGAGATATAGAAACAACCGAAATTCGTCCAAGCTCGTATCTCTATTCAATTTTGAACAAAATGTCAGATCCTGACATTTGTAACCAAAAAGTTCCTTCGTGTTAAAGCTTCTCTACCATTCTAGGCGAAAATGAAATTCTACAGAAATCGTAGAACGTGCTTTGAAATTATCAACAAACAATACGTATAAGTATATGTAATACAGCTCGGAAGGAATTGTTTCCACACGAGAGCG
>NW_016907971.1:1304738-1324118 GCF_001483705.2 Eufriesea mexicana
AAGACTATTTCAAATTAAGGCTACAAACAGTAACAACTTTCTTCTTTCTTCTTCCTTTATCTTTCCTCGAAATAATAAAGTTTATATCAAAGAATTTTCTAAGATTCATCTGTTGATTTCCATCAAAGCTCTTGATGTCTATGACTAACATAAATGTCCAAAACTTGTAGCTAGTGGTGTAGATCAAATAAAGGCCAGAATACATTTTTATCTGCCGAGGTATCATGCCATTAATCAAAGACAAAGGTACAAAATCGCTAACGAACAATAGGCAAACGTATTTCCAATATTCCCCAGCGTGGAACTCGGTCTAATTATCAGACGTCGCGACAAGTAGCACGCGCAACTCTAAATGCAATTAAATGAACAAAAGGATCGTGTTCACTGAAGTTATTCTTCGCTGCGACTCATCGCAAAGTTTCCTCATAAACAGAGTCGAAAGCGCAGATTGTCTAGCTTGAACGAAGCCCGGCCCCAGGGGGACAGAGCTATTCTCCATGGTAAACGCGCGTTAGCAAGCAGAAAAGTTTCAACCCTCGCGCAGACGTCCCGTCATCGTGCGTGTCGTTCAATTAGAATGAAACTTTTTATCGTTCCATGGCCAACCGTTACCTCATTACCCTGCACATGCCATTCGAGCATGCTCCTACATGGTATTCTCCAAGGAGACATTTTCGTACCCTGATGAATTTGCGATTTGGGAAATTTCTCGTGATTCGAGGATACAACACATTTAGACGCATATGATCGTGTAACACAGCTTTTACTAATAATAGTAATAATTATAATAAACAATATAACAGTAGCACAATATTAATCATTTTGATAATAACAGTGATAGTAATATCAATTATAAAATAGTAATAATAAAAATGAAGACATTAATATTAACATATAAAAATACATAGACGTATTAATATCCGATTTAGAATTGAATATATAATTTAAAAAAAAAACCATCTTAAATCCTCCACGGAAGAAGCTAACCCCATAAAAACAACAGTAAAGTACACAAAAGCAAGATGAAGGGTTATTCCATGAATAAGAATCTAATATTTAGTCAAAGAAGACGACCCAAAGGCCACGTAACAGACCAAAGGTTAGTCGTACAGCCATGCGTAACAATGACAGAAACCAGCGCCGACCATCATGATGTACCATTTATTTTATCTTAATTGGTATAACATTATCTCAACCTTTATCTCAACTCGAGTTACTCAAATTTTTACAATCCATGTCCCTCCACGTACACGAACCTCAACAGCGAAGTCTCACAGAATCCACTCCACTAATAAACACACCACCGATACGCACTCACACGCGCCAAAAAATGCTCGTGGTTATAACACGAGGGCAGTGCTCAGTCGGACCCTATTCACGGTCATGTTAGCTGCTACTCCACAAGAGAACGCGAAAGACGTTCCCATTGATATTATCTCTGAAAGAAATCTTCCGAGCCTTTTACGAGATTCTAGGGAAACACTCTTGACCCGGGCGAGGGCGTAGCTGCGAGTACACACGGTTTGGCCTCGAAAAGGCGAAGACAAAGTCGCGTGTCCACACAAACGGCGGCTGGGATGGGGGACAGAGGGGAACTGGTAAATCACGACGGTGCTGCCGCATCTGGGTTAGTGGACCATTGTTACGCGGCGAATATTAAGGCTGGTCCGCGAAGCTAGCGCCGCTGCCCGAATCCATGTGAAAGTTCGCGCACGGCCGCTTTAATTCAGCAGCGCTGTAGCAGATGCCTTCCCGGGGGCCCTTGCATCGACGATCCTCGAAACTGAGCGGCGGAACCGCCGCCTCGCCTCGAACAGAGGGAAGAGAACTCTGGAAACGAGCCGAGAACACGTAAAAAAGGGAGAATCATCGGTGTATATCGGCTGGGAATTTTTACATCGCTTGGGGAATCTCTGTGGAGGAGGTGAAGGACGAAGGAGTATGATTGAACTTTATCTTTTGAGCACGTGCCACTTTATATAGAGACAATTTTTTCGTAGGAAGGAATTTGTGGAATAAGAATCTGATATCCAGAATCAATCTTGTTTGGAATATTTGATGAGAAATTAATAAAAATTCTTCATCGAATTTTCAAGATTTTGCTACATAATGTATTACAAGTCAGTAATCTGCTGTGGTGAGAGGGAAGTTATAACGTAATTGTTATGGTAACTTGATTTTCTGCGAATGGTACCCAGAGAATGATGCGGCACAACTACAAGGCGGAATTGGTTTTTAACCTTATTTTCCATTGCTTTCACGCAGAAAAACTTTCCAGGGTAGTTATAAATGGTAAAAACAGACAACGTCTCATAATCGCTTAGCCGATAGAATTCACTTTTCCATTGACCATTCTCTGATTTATACGAGTTTAATTAGCGATAGATATGAGTAGAGCCGACGATGTTCTCCGACACTGTGACAAAACGATCCCAAGAATGTTTATACTCGCTCGTAAACTCTCGATCTTATTGTCCCGAAAGTCATAAAAGCTGCCCGACAATGGTACCTTAGAAACTTACGGAACAAGTACCCCCATTCCACTCACTCGGGAAGTGAACAATTACTTCAGAAGCATCTTATATGTTCTCCATAGCATGCGGTCACGATCATTATAGATTTAAAACCATAATGGATATAATTAATTCCACGAGACGTTTAAGCATTTGCCAACGTATCAAGCTATTATCTTCTGTCATATTACATAAGCTACATTATTCCGTAGGAGCTAGATTTTTTAATCATTTCTGTATTTAATTCATGAATTCTCAAAATTCGCGTTTCAAATTTTTTAAGACTCCAAAATTCTCGAAATTTTGGAAACTCGAAGTGTAGGCTTTATTTTACAAGAGGAACCCTTTATTTTCGGCACTGAAATTACAACAAAACTTTCATCAGACCACAAATAAAAAATATGAGATTGAAAATTTGCCCAAGTCCAATTACGTCACGGTTTCAAAAATTTCGAATCATTGAAAAATTCGAGACGTTCTTGACTCCTAGCGTTTCAGCGTTTCAAGAAAACTACCCCAGGTACGAATTTTGCATCACCCAATGAAAATAATTTAACCTAACCTAAACTAACCTAACTCAACGATAAGAAAAACCACTGCACTTTTCGAAAAAACAAATATTTAACGGCAATTAATGTCGGTATCGCGTAATAATATAAAAAGAAACGTCCGAAGGTGTATCGACTACGAGAGACCAGAGAGCGCGAGTGTTTCACTTCCGGTGATTAACGCCGCGCTGATTAATCGCGTATCGCGTCAAAAGTTAAGCACGCAAGGTTTAATGGAGCCAAGTAATTTCGAGCGACCAAGATCTAGGGTGAAAAGACTGCACCATCGCTACGAGGCCCGGAGAGTGAAGAACCTTTACGAGGTTATATCGAGCCGCTGGTGGCCGATGATCCTACGTCGAGAACGGAAGTTAAAAGTAGCTGACCGTCGTCTGACTGACATCAAGATTACACCACCGGTATAAAAGTCCCTTAGCTTAATATTTATAGCGTTGTCTGTGTACAGCCAGGCATGGAAACTTTGATCTTGGTATCCCCTCAAGAAAAGCGAAGAAACAAAAATAGATTAAGCCCAGTTTAAATGTTTATGCGAAATATAGAAGTCTTACTCTATAAATTTAAAGCATCGATATCTATTTAATTTTTAAATCAGGCTCATATATAAATATTAAATTCGGGAATTTGATATATTCAACCACAACCAGATAACGTGACGAGTCGAAAAGGTTACAGCCGGTTAAATTCACTTAGGCCTCTCGCGTTCGGGCATAATTTGCGAGCGACTGAAGCGGGCATTACGCGAGTATCAGAGCCATTTCCACCTCAACGTCCGAAGACGTATAGCAGTGGATACCTCACGCTGTTTGCACAATATTATCCAGCTATTTATCAGGATTTCGCGAGACTTCGTTTTAATTCGCGTTAACCGCGGCAGCTTACGCCGTCGGCCGCGGCGCAGCGCTGCAGTCGCACGATTTATCGGGGGAAAAACGCGACGGAGCCCACGGCGTCGCATCCACCCGTCAACAGAGGGAAGAAATACTGAGAGTCGTTGGCACACTGGTCGCGGACAGGAAATTCCAAGCGGAGCGACCGAGCCGCATTGATACGAGGCACGAGGAACCGTTAGATGCCCTTAGAGCCAGATACTTCGACGATTCTAGTCTCAGATACAGGCGTATACGGACGCTCGGCAGATGCGAGTGTTAATCGAGGGAATACATATGTAGGATCGATGAGTGGAAGAAGAGAAGGAACGGAGCGGAGAGAAAAATATGTGGATCATGGAGAGTAGGTTTGGCTCGGTGACTTTGGAGAGTATAGGTAGCTAGGAGAGAATGAGTATGGGTAGAGAGAGAGAGAGAGAATACTTGAGAGCGGAGAAAATTGTCTTGCTGACGGAGACACGGATTCCAACGCGACCGACGCGCCTCTCTGTCGCTTCATCCGGTCGCGCGTTCGAACAAACGGAGTTTAATCTCTCACCGTTAGACATGCTCTGATGCCTCGTAGATATTTTAGCACAAAGTTTCATTTTTGTTCTGTGAGTCGTAGCGCGCGGGAAATGTCCCAGTGATGGGTGGAGATACGGTACGCGTGTGTGACCGTGTTTAATAGTTTGAAAGGCCTGGTAAGTTTAGATCTTTTCGTGTTGAAAATGCATGTAGTCATATGTTAAGCATTCTGGCTATGGTGAAGGTGACTGTAGTGATCAAATGTTGAATGTTCGCTCTAAATTACGTGTGACTATAGTCTCGGGATATTGAATGCTAAAACGAATATAGTCAACTAACGTCGAATTAGGAAAGTGAATCCGAGAATATTTTTATCCGATGAGAATTTTATTTCTGGCTTCACGCCGTGGGCAACCGGTGCTAAATGCAGCCCAGAACGTGTTAAATAGCCCTAAGCATGGATTAAAAAGGTAGGATAATGTAGCGAAGAAGGGAGAGCGTATCTGTTTCAGAAAAAGACTCACGTCTCAAACGCAAACTAATTAAAGAAAGAAAGAAAAAGGAGCACCAAAATTCAAAATCAACATCTATACTACACCCGAGAGTTTCGCGAAACCCAGAAACACTACATAAATTAAAAATAAACGCTCAGCCCGACAATACAAAATTATATGCTCGAGCATTCAGATCCCCCACGTGTACGCACAGAACATCACGCATCCTATCCAAACTTAATTCTACGATAAACCCACTCGAAATCGCTCACCGCAGTTAAAATGGGTAAGAACACAATCGATAGCAATAGCTATCCATCCGTAGGTCTTGTTTTCGCGCATTATTTTGCAACGTGGCCCCGCCGTTGACCTGAATTCATTTTTAAGCGTTCAACAGAGTAGAACGAGTGTACGCGCTTTTCACCCTTCGCTCTCTCGAAGAGAGGGAAGCTTCCCTCTCGCGCCTAAAGGCCAGAACTCTATCCGCCAACCGAGTAATCGGTGAACCGTGCGGCTGGCTACCCTCTTGCGCGTCAGCGATTCACCTCAAAGATGAATGGAAAAAGAGAGAAGGAAAAAAGCGACAGAGATAAAAGACTCGGCGAGGGGGTGAGTTAGTTAGCGATTGTATTTATATATATTCGGAAAACTTTCGATAGATAACTCCGTAACAACGGTACGAATCTTCGTAAATGATTTTTTCGGGGAATAACGGTTTATCTATTATTTATAAAATCGTACGCGTTCGAATAATGGATTCCTACGAAAATAATTTTTTCTTTTAATCGCCATAGTCTTTAGTTTTATCTCTTTTCCAGATATTTAATCTTTACCAGAGAGAAAATTTCTGTTCCTATTTTCGTGGAAATTATGCACTTTTATTTGAAAGGAAGACGTTCTTTTATCATTCATTTAAATCGCAATTAAAATCTCAACATGTCCTGATAAGTTTGGTTAATTACACTTCTACAGAAATTAGCAACAGTTCAAATAATGAAAAACTGCGAGCCCGAAATTATTAATGTACCCGTAATTATGAAAGCGGTCTGAGTAAAAAATTGAAAAGAAATGAAATAAAAATACTTTTGCAAAATAGTAAGATCGATTTCATAATTTTATCATAATTAAATTTGTTTCATTCACAGTATAGTTAAAGCGTGAAACTTGTGATATCCCAAAATGATTATACGACTTAAAACCAGGTACATAATCTTCGGCACAAATCTTAAATTCAAACTTCGACGGAGACTCTTTCCAACCCTCCTTCTGCCACGTTATTCACGATATTCCACGATTCACGAATATCGTTTCCCTACGTGTATCCAAAGCATCCACGATCATCGCAAAAAAAAACCTTTTCACCCTTGGTGATTAATCGTCGAACTGTTCCAAACGATACCCCGAATCGCGCGCCATCTGTACGCGCAACGAAAGGAATGAATACGTAAGTTGTTTTTCAACGACTTTAAAATCGCCGCGACACAGCGTCACATTTCTCATCCCCATCATACATCTGATCATTTCAAACGGAATATACACACAAACGCTAAACACAGAATGCATTTTAAGACTAACAAATGTCACGTATCGAGACGTTCGCGTAGTGAGACAATTATTTTCGCGCATCGGCTTAGTTCCGCGGTCGCCGTGTACCACGTAGATGGCGTCACCGGCGCTCTATCTGACTCCCATTCGGCACTCGCCAAACAATATTCCCACATTACGTTAGAACGTGTATACGACCGATTTAGAAAATCGAGAGTTCAAAAATATAATACAACGTTCCTTGTTTCTGGCATAAACGCCTCTGGAGCGTCTACGCTGTCAGTATAGCAGGGTAACCATATGGAACACTGTACTTCGTTCGAACTGGATCGACACGAGTTTCCGTAAATGGCCGATTATGAAACGGGGAAAAGAGTTATTGCGGAAAGATCATAATTACGATACAAGTGTGTGACTCGATTTAATCTCGAATCACGGCTATTTGACTCGAAATATCGACCCTGTTTCTTCGTCGTATCAGCGATCTGGCTAAAACGTTCTCCCGTTCCTTTCAAAACGCCGTTTTATGGATCTACGTCTGACGCGTGCTATATTAAACTGTAAATTCGCCGATGCTATCGGAACGAATCTAATAAACCGAAGAATTTTAATAAGTAAATAAGATTATAAAATATCTTTTCCCTGCTGCGAACAGTTATAGCTAAGCTGGATGTACTTGGTGTTTCAAAAGTGGTTTCCTCGTTTCGTAGAACGAGTGACGGGTTTGGCAAAGTAGTAAAATATTCGAACAATGAAAATATTTATTACCGATTCCTTTTAACAAATAATTCTTTCAAATTTTTCATGCGGGATAATGAGTATGTTGTCTCGAATTTTCTTTAAGTGGTTAGAGTAGATGGAAAGCTTGTTTGACGTGGTTGGGAAATGTTTGAACAAAGAAAGTTTGTGTTTCTAAATAATTATATAGAGCGGTTTTCTCTGAAATAATGGAAGTGTTATTTTGACTATTAGCTAGGTATTCCATCGCTTGAATCTCATGCTTCTAGGAGTAAATAATTCGAGAGAATAAGTATTTTTCTGATTCAGTGTACATAGACTGATCTCAGTCCTAGTTACCCAAACCAAAACCCGCCAATCGTGCCCCTCAAGATTTGCAACGCCAGTACAGCAGAACGTATCGGATCAGGTGTAATCGAATTCTCAAACGCCATCAGTTGGTTTCTACCCTTTGTGTTGCGAATTATCGAATAAGACGCAATCAAGCGTAAGCTTATAGAACATTACGCGCCATAATCAGGGAAGCAAATTACCGAACATTATGGAATAATTAAACGTGTGTTTAACGCCATAAGAATGACGTTATATAACGCCAAGAAAATTTAGATGCCTTGAATTCATCAGTCTCAAATGAAACGAATAAAATTAGGAATAATTACCCACTGTTAGAAAATAAGAAAAATGCATCATTTACAATAATACTAACATAAACTACACGAAGAATTAATATTTTGTAAATTATGTGCCTTTTAGGATCACGAAAGTTAATCTGCATGCACCAGACCAGCCAATTACGTCACAGATTGGACGCTCGAGAGGTTAGGCAACGTCATGTGACCTAACGCGCAGCACCTCGCGACCAACGCAACGTTGCAGCATGGCGAAGTCGTAGGACGACGTATCGGTACGACGCGATTCGCAAACGGTTTTACAACGAGTTCACGTCGCGATTTATGAAGCGGAATAGGCAAGGATCGCACAGGACACGCGGCCGACGTATCGTGGCACCGCATCCATTACGGTGCACTTCCGTAGTTCCAGCGCGCGCATGCGTGGCCACGTGCACCAAACGACAGACTTCATGGCATATGCACGTCATATACATTTGAATAACGCCGCACGCATCGATACTAGCCAAGCTGTACGCGACGTACGGTCGATCTGAGTGATTTACGTTTACCCTTACTTATCGTTCATCGCCCACTCCAGCTCTTCCTTTTCCTCGGAGCTGGCGGTCGAATATTCTATTACGGTTTTCGTTCGTTCCTACCTGTGAACATAATGAAAATGAACATTGGATTAGACGAGGTTCGAGAAAACGAGGATCAGGGTGAATTTTATTTTTAGTCCGGGAGTTTGCAACGTGATAAATTGGTAGATTTACTATCATAACCTTGATACGATATGATTATATTAATATTAGAACTACTGAACCAAACAGAACGACTATTTTTAACATTTTTATTGTTTTAGTTACTGGTTTCAGATTTTGTGTTTCTAATTATTATATCGAAAATGTGCTGTTGACGTTGGTAAGATTAATCTTGAGAAAATGCGAGCTAAAGGTGAGAAGGTATGCCGCAGACTATTCCGAGGTCGTAGAACCACGACAATTAAGAGTCTGAGATCACTGTGAAATCATTGAAACTCGAGAACCATAAGTTCGGGTCGTGGAAACTATCTGGAACCGTCCCAAGACCGCAGGGCCATAAAGCCCCCAAGTCAGAGGTCGTATGACCGTAGAACGTCGAGATTAAGGAGCTCGATCTCATGAGATCCTGTCTAGACTATCAGAAAATAGATTGTCCAAGACCAGGATTAGAGATATAAAGTCTATGGTACTGAGTCCAATGTCTAGGTCTTCCTAGTTCGATATCTAAAACCTGGATACGCAACTTTCAATTCTAGGGTCTAGAATCTGAGACCGCAGATTCGATGTCCAAAATTTAGAACCTGAATGATAGGGATCTAAGACACTTCTTAAGGTTGTACGTTCCTTAATCCTAAA
The DNA here is from genome assembly GCF_001483705.2 of Eufriesea mexicana. Classification (NCBI taxonomy): domain Eukaryota; kingdom Metazoa; phylum Arthropoda; class Insecta; order Hymenoptera; family Apidae; genus Eufriesea; species Eufriesea mexicana. The sequence goes on from NW_016907971.1 coordinate 1,314,000, forward strand.
TCCATGATCTTAGTCCTGGCTTCATCGTCTTACATTCAGATCTTCATGTCCTATAGAGCCTCTAAGTGGTCCTGACGAATCTAACTATCTCTTAATTCTAGCAAAAGATATCGCGATTATAAAGCTTTTGCAATCTTGGATTCTCAATCTCATGGGTCAGTTCCAGGATGATAGTCTCAAGATCCTTCAGATTATACGGTCTTCTTCTTAATACAGTTTCATAATCCTCGATTAAGGCTTGAGTAACTATATCCTAAACTCCCGTGGAGTTTTCAACAATTTCCCAACATTTTCCTTTATAATTTCACCTGTCTACGATTGTAATAAATTTCCATATTACGACATCAATATGCCACACTGTTGTCTAGAAAAACAGCAACTTAAATGTCCGAACCCAAACCGATCGCAGTCAATTCGTGAAATCACGTCTGGCCACAGACTTCAGTTACAGAATGAAAATCGTTGCAGCGAAAGTTCACAACAGTCACTTAACTTCCTCAACGTATCAACTAAACGCGTCATCGTGTATTGGCGACGCGAAATTTGCATTCTGGTCCCAGCCAGACGAAGAAGTCGCTCGCTAGGCACCTCGACCCAGTCAGGAACCCCACGAAATATCAGCCGGCCAGTCGAATTAAAGTTGAACGATCATGCTCAGGAATTACACGTATGAGTAGCCTTATGATTACACGAGGTTCGATCAGCGCAATCACGCGTGCACGAGCCGAGCATGATCGATGGCGGGTTGGAGATCGATTACGGGTCATAATCGCAATTATCCAGCGGCGAGGCCGCGCGCGGGCGCGCGGTCATCCCGCATCTGTTCCGAATTAATCCTCGCTATACGACAGGGAACGCGGTGAGCCGCGTTTCAATCGACACGCAAGAATTCACGCGGCTGCGCCAAATTAATTTCGCGAGCGGATCCCGGTGACTTGGTTATGATCGATTGCAACGGAAGGATCGCGAGGGTTCCACCCAGTGGGGTCGACGCGTTGGTACTTCCTTAATGTTGGTATCACTTATCATGATCGATCCATCTACTGATCCTTGTCCAACATGAACTTGAATCACCTCTTTCTTATTTTCTATTTAACGAATTTTAGATGACGTAATTTTCTTTATTGTTGCAATGTAATCGCTGCCTGTCAGATAGCTAGACATACACTGTGTATATGAAATATTTTGCAGCTTCGTTGAACTAATAAGCAACACGTTTTTTCCCAAACAAAGCCAACTTCAATCATCGTTTCTCATTAGTTTGACAACTTTTGGAAAATCGTCAATCGCTTAAAAACTATTATCGCGATTACAGTGTAGGTGAATAGTCCCTGCCAGAAAGATAGTCCTCCATTATATATTCTATGTGTAAAAAATATTTTATAGTTTACGTTATAGTCGATGGGTATTATGTCATCCTTCAATCTGCTCCAACCCTAACTTCCTCAATTTTAGCAATCAGTAGAATCTCTATATTTAAGATTTTCTACTAGCAATCAGTGCGACTACCATATTGCAAATCGAGTTCCTTCGAGTAAATAACGTTGCGCTATAAATAGCTGGGTAATAAAACATTCTCTTAATAATAATTCCTTCTTATCATCCCCAGTGTCCATTACAGGACTGCTACTCCTACTCGCGAGACTCGTCGGCAGGAAACAGTATCTCGATTGCATCGATACCAGGAGGAGACTGCATCTTAGGCCATCATGTCACCGTCGAAACACGAGCAATCGCGTGGCTCGTATAATTAATATTACACGAAGAGTTATACATCATCGCGATGCAGTGGGTATCAAAGATGAAGATCGACCGTGCGTCGCACAGGGCGACGCAACATCGGGTACAGGGGGATCCCTGATTATTCCTCGATAGCCTCTGTATCGTGTTTCGAGCGGCTTTATCGATGCTTATTCAAATAAAAGCGATAACAGTCGCTAATGTCTCCTGTAGAGTAGACATCGGTGAATCATGACGGAAGAACGGCGACGCTATGGCGTTTCCGATTACGCGATCAGGAATAGGTGCTGTGCACCTACGAGTACATGCCTAGTGGGATGGTATAAGAATTTTTTTCCACCTGACTTTGCTTCACTTCAATTTTGATATTATGTTTGAAATTATTATTTTCTACTGGACTAAAAGATCATGTTGTAAACTTTAGTTCAGATCAGCCAAAAGGAGGCTAATTGTTCGCAAAGGATTAATAGTTAACTCTGATCCTATACTTCGTCTCTGTATGCCACTCAGTCCTAATTTTATTCCTTCTCTTTCTCATGTAGTGCTATATAATCCAACTTGTACATCAATACTTTCAGATTGGAAGGAAAATTCGGGTCCCCTGTCTTTACCATTGCCTTACAATTCTGCTGCCATAATCAAACACGTCCCTTTTGTCTAATGATGTATCACTACAACTAAAACAAACAGAATCTGTCCCAGTGCAGTAAAACTTATATGTAAATTTATGTATAATATGAAACATGAAACATCATGAAGGCGTTGTAATCATAGTATCCCCATTTCTCTGTATTCCCGTAAGACAGTGCACAATACCATTTGTACACGTGGTACCATTGATCAACCAATAATAGAAATGCGTATATTCTATTGTTGCGATAGTCACCGAAAGTAATCTTGTTACACCACGACCAATCAGACTCTCGCTCATTCGTCCAACGATCTTCTGCTTCACTACCGAAGTCTCTCTACTCGGTCGTTTAATCAAGCATGCACACGTTGTATGTCATTTTTGGTATCCACAATCTCCGCGACGCTGCGTATCGCTCGCCGTAATTGCGATTACTTCCACGATAGTCGGTCGAAATTAATTTTCACACGGCGCCTGGGTTTATCAAACGCGCTTTCCCATCGACACGCGAGGATCCGTGTACACCGTAATTAATCTTAATGCTAGGAGTGGCGAGCGCCAGTTATCGCTGATACGAATTGCACTAGCATTACACGCTGATCGAAATCGATTTACGAACAACCGCGTCGAGAGTTCGCACGTGCATCATATGTATATGCACGCGCGGGCCGCGCATGCTAATCTATGTTATCGCGCACGGATTGGAATCTCGCGAGAACGTTCGTGTGCTTGTTAGGTGGATAAAGTCCTGTTGGCTACTGTTGCGAGGGACTTGTTATTTTCTCTCTTATTTTTCAATTTTCATCGCGGGCAATTATTTCATTGTATTGTACAGCTACTCTTTTTAATAACGTTTGTTAAGCATTTAATCTCAGTAAATGTATGTGTCTGAAATCAATTATGAGTAATAAAATTATATTTAATACGCGTCATAAAATTCTTCGATAGGAAAATTATTCGCTACTATTAATTCTGCTTGTAGCATAATTAATTACAGCACATATAACTTTTTGCACGTTTTGCAGTTATTCTTGATTGGTGACCTGCAATTTACCACTGATTTTTTCACCATTAATATGGTCTTACAGTCCTATCGCAAGATAGTGAGAATATTTTTTCATGGATGTAGTACAGGAACTTGTATTGTGAGAACGTATGTGTAGTTGAAATTTACAATAAATAGTTTTATTTTTCTTATTGTTAGTAACAAATCGTTTAGGACGTAAATGTATAGTAGCCATGAAAAAATTGATAAATTATTGGTTATTATAATTGAGAAACGATTATTAGTAAAATCGGTAAGATTCGGAAGTTTTCGGTCAATTTCGGAAGTTGCTAGCTATATAATGGGCGCGTGCTCGAAGCTCGAATTCATTTGCCGATTTGAATTCAACTCAGACACATCTAGTCTTTTGCTGAAGCTATAACTGGAATGAACAGTGGTCATCGGCTAGTTCCATGGACTAGGTGATGACCATTGTCCATTCCACCCACACTTTATCCCTCCCATAATTTTATATTAAATTTTTCATCATTTAATTTATTAATTATATATTTTATTTTCATTTAATTTAATTTATTTGTATATACTTTATTTATTTAATTTTTTCACCGTTGTTGTGTTATCTCTTTTTTGTTTTTTTTATTTCGTCATTAGGTTGATCGTTCCTTTTCATTAAGCTCTGATTTCCCTTTATTTTATCGATTCTTCGATTCGATCGTTTCTTGAGCTTTCTATTTTCCTTCTTTTATTTCATACCTTCTTTCTAATTATATCCTAACCATTTTTCTTCCAAGTATTTCAGGTACCCTCGAGTCAACACTGGATATTGAGGGATGCGTGCTCTTTGGTTCCAAGTAATTATAAAATAGAAATCTATCCTAAGTACATTATGCGCACTTTTTCTTATCTCGCTCGCTTATCAAATAGTAAATACTTGTTCTCGTGATAATTACGTTCGTTCGAAGGAATCGACTAACCTACGAGACGTATTCGCGTGTGCTCGATGACTCCATGCTTCATAAGTCACTCTCTCGACTTGTCTCCAAAACTCTTTCATACCACTGTCCATCTGGACCAGCGACGAGTTTCCTTGGACCCCATCGGGTTCATGGCGTACTTCCGGTGCCAACGCGAGAACCTGTCGGCTCTGGTCGTCCCGTGTACCTGTTCGCGTACACGAACAGAAGTGTGAGTCCTGTAGTCTGACGGGCATAACGTGTCTGCCCACATGATCAGGCTATATAGCATGATTCATTTCGGTTTCTCCCCCATGGGGAAGGGACACGGTGCGTCCGCTCAGCTGCTAGACCTCGCTGAGGAACCTCGACTCATCCCCAGAAGTATCATTCGAGTTCGGCGGCTACTTTTGGACTTACGTAAGTCATAACGAAGTCTGCAATAGTTGGACTGAGCTAGGACCGATGGAGAGGATGCTAGAAGGGCATGGTGTCGTCTTGTACACAAAAGTTCGTCACGTAGGCTAATAGGTCTCTCGAATAATCGCGAACTCGTTCGGGCACGTTGAGATGTTTGCTTATGCGCCATATTCGATTCCCTACTTTTACGGGAACTTGGAAATATTGGAGTCCGTTGAAATGAAATATTGTACATCAGAAGTTTAGTAGTATTAGAGTTTAGTATACTCCGTCAAAGTCCCTTTTGTAAAACACGAAATTTAATAAAGTGTCAGTCGATTTACTTTGATTTCTCTCGCTTCGAGTTAGACTAGCGTGTCTTTGATATGAAAGTCTGTCAGTAGGGCGTATTGTGAGGTCTTCAAGGCCAGGGTTTTGACGCGTAGCCAACTCCACGTGACGAGACTTGGTAATTAACATCATTTTCCAAAGAGAAATCTTTGGAAAATGGTGACAAGCTGAGAGCTAGGCAAAATATAATATTTATTGAAAATGTAGACTGAATAGTAGCCACTGTACTGAAGTGTAAATTAAGATAGATTAAATCAACAGTGAGACGTGAAAAATTTGAACAGCTTTGTAGGTATTAACACCTTCGTAAAATCAATTCAATACAAAAATCGATATAGATAATAATTTTTTCGTCTTAACAGTTTTATCATGTCGGTTCTTCATAACTGTCTCAGGGAGAATTTTTAAGTAACAGTTATTAACAGTAATTTCTGAAACATCTAGTTTTCAGTGACAGATGTAGATAATTTTTAGCAACGCGGAAAGAAGGGGACACGACTAATTCGTGAAAACGGTGGCGATAGAAGTTCAAGCTTTGCAGCATGATCGATCAATACTTGTCTCCTTAACATAACGCTAAAGACAGAGTCAAGTACTTTCGAGAAAATCGATAAGATCTATTTCTTTCGTGAATGCCGGTTATTTCTGTCAAGAAAAAAAGTCGTGTCGATAACGTTCAGATAAGGAGAAACAGTGTAACCAAATACCACTGCTAATTACAGTTTATAATATATAAACATTGCAAAACTGTACGTCGACCAATATTTCACATCCTGACATCCAATAATTATAAACCAACGATATCGCTTGACCGTGGAATAAAACGACATCGCATATCTTACCTCGATAACTCGATTTAAAAAGACCTTCCCAGTTGGGATCAGTCTGAAGCCGCGATGTAGGTAAACTCGACGCGCGATCCCTTCTCGACGTAGATGGCGGGCGCAACATAACCTCACTACGCACCGAACGTCACGTCGGACGTTTTTACGTTCATTTCGAGCGTTTCGAAGACTCGTTATCGCCGATGTTTTTCCTGGTATAACCTTTCCGAGGAACGTCATAAAATCTTAACAATCGCGTAATGAAACAGCGCTAGCTAGTCGTTGGCCGCTTAACGATCGTTCGCCATCTCGAAAACTTTTGAATAACCTAGACGATCGAGGCTGGAGTTACCCTGCAGAACTAGCACGCGCTATCGATCCAGCGAGATTTAGGCTGGAAAACACAGCAACGCCACGAAAATGAAACTGTCCATTATCCTACAGCAATTCGCGTTGATTTCTAAAATTGTATATCGTGGGTTCGAAGACCCCGCGTAGTATCGTGTTCTGTTGTTGAACGGCCTCGGTTCTGATTTGTAAGTCTGTTTCTCAGTACGCTGATTTGCACTCGAATTTCGAATTGTTATATATACATACGTATGTACCGATTATACTCCCTACTTGTAGTGATTTTACTGATTCTACTCTACTCACGTCTAAAACCACTATATTTTATTATGCACAAGGAAATGTAAAAATTCTTTGAGTTTAAAATGCACGAGGATATTTCAATAGATATTTCTGATTTACTGGAAAAGAAGAATTAAATTGTCGTTCGGGCAGTTAATCTTTCGGTCGTACCTAATGGTTATTGATTCGTGGGCTTATTCTTCCTTTTTATTCAATTATTAAAGACATTTCCATTTACAAGGACAAAAATGAATCTCTACTGAACGTTCCAATTGAGAGATAACTCTCCTGTAACACCGATTTTTCTACATTTAAAATTGACCAAATTCTAATTAATTTCTTTCACTTCTATTGCTATAATTTCATTTTTTTATTTATGAATACAAAATATTACACATCTTATTAAAGAAAAAGCGAAAATGTTATACACACGAAACACACTTCATTTTAGAGGGAGACCCAATTTCCAAACCAATTAATTACATAAAACAAAGACAAGAAATTTGTACTAATAGTAAAAAATTAAGTATTAATCAAATACTCTGCTACGGAAATTTAAAAAAAAATCCGAAACGTGAAGCCTGTCATCATTTATGAATGAAAGGTTATAAAAACTCGACCCAAACAGGACAGTATACGGTGAAAAAGAAAAATATGTCGCGATAAATCCCCAGACCATCACTGCTTGTACCAAGCTATCGCCGCGTATCGTTTTCACGATTATTATTCCAAGAACGGTGGCGACAGCCTATTCGTCTTCATCGGTTACAATGACCCGCTTGAAGGCGATGGCCCTGATTTTTGGACACTCGACTGGTGTTCCGCAACAGCGGCAGCGGCCACAATCTGGGACATATCCCGCGCCATGCAACTTGGACAGATCCGAGATAAAGTCCCAGGACGGAGTCGCCTCACCCCGAGGTTATCAACGCCCTAACCCGCGGCCGGCTAACGGCCGGACGTTCAATTATTTATTTAGTCTATCTTATCGCGGCGCGATGCTCGCACGAACCAGCTACACCGTCGTGAGCTCGCCTCTCTTCGTTCTCACCGCCAGGCCGTGAAATACCGCGACTATCGAAACGTGCTACGCGGAAGGAACTTTACTTTCGATGAATCGCGAAATGCGCTCGAAGTAGCCGCGTGGAACGCTATGGAGATTACGTTCAGCTACGATAAGCAGACTCTCTCATCGCTACACTGGTGCTGTGTGAACGAATGACTAATATCTGTGATTATCGTACTGTAATAATCTAATAATTAATAATCCCATTTCAGTTCCATAAGATGAAGACTATTATTTTAAATCTATCTTTATACATTTTTATCTGAGCTGTTCTACTAACATAGGGGCCTGACCTTTAGTCGAGGATTGCGTCTGTTGGATACAAGATATCTAAACACCTGGTATATCTCTCAGTGTTATTATGTGATAGCATAATGTACAGACAAAGCAGATTTCTCGTTTTCGTGTAAAGCCACTAACCATAGAATACAACTCTGTTAACAATAGGACCTGATCCACCAAATTTAGCCACCGACCACTATGTTTTGTTTCTGGTAACCAGAATTAGTGCAGCTCAATATTGCCACAAATATCACATAGTAATCAACAAATTACAGTAGGTTGTATCAATTTATGTGCTGTATGCTCCACGCAGCATTAGTAATCATACGATAGTATCTTTTAATTACAGACGATTCGTGAGTCACGGCAGCCTAACAAGTGCACACAGAAATAGCGAGTTATGATTATAATATACCCACCATGCAGAATGACGCAATAACCAACATTCGCATTGAAATAGAAGTATTCGTGTCAAAAATGAAATATCGTGCTTCCGGATTACGTGGTTCCCTACAGTTTATCGCGATTTCTCACAAACCCAGTACATCCCAGCCACCCGCTGTATTCCACGTACAGTGAGATAACCATGAAAACATTTCCAACTCGGTAAGATCGCTCGATTTCGCGCTGCTTTCATTCCTCAATCGCGCCGCGGTGTGTCGATTATCTCCACGGAGGGTCGTCGTTCGACCAGATAAACGTGGACAAGGATAGACTTCCTCTTAATAAGTACAGATTAGAGAAGCGTATTTACGTTAACCTCTGGCCCCTTCATTATGCAAAAGCAATAGCGCGTTATCGATTCGAACGGGAAACGATAAACTCGTATATTGTGTTTACCAATATCTGCCGCGCTGTCAGATAAATACCGCGTGCCAGGAGCCGAATATATTCGCGCATGTGCAAGGCCAAGTAAGCGCGCGCCATCTAGCGGTATTTATTTAGGCGGCGAGTGTAGCGCCTTACGAACACGGCCGATGGGTGAAGTTCGCCAGGAAATACACGTCTGGAACGGTCGAAAGGGGTTACGGCGAAGTGCAAGCATGACAGCCGTGCATAATGTGTCCTTCTGTCACAACGGCCGCATTGAGTACTCGCGACGCTCTCTGCTCAGCCGCTCGCAGCTCTTTACCAATAACCTTTTGTTACAGCTAATGTATTCTGTTTCTAACGGCTCACGGCTGTTCCGCTCACGAGGCGTTATCTTTTAAAATGTACCGACGCATGCGAAGATGAGCGCGAGATGCATGCCAAAACGACTCGCCCCGCGGAGGGCTCTGGGTACGATGGGACTCTTCGGCGAACTTCAACGTGGATCATGTACCGGGTGACCAAATTTTGCGTGCTAGCTTTCGTATGGTTTCAGATGCATAGATAATATGAGTAATGTATATTCTAGTGTGCAAAAGTTAAACAATCATTATAGATTTTAATTTGCAGAAATTCAAACCTAGGAATTTCTACGTATTTTAAATTCAGTCTAGACATTTTTCTATATTTCTGTCGGTACATTTGTACATATAGAAGTAACATATCCGGAGTGTATTTTAATCTGAATAAATTTTCATTTACTACAATTTGTGAACCATAATTCCGTAAAATATTTTCAAATATTTCAGTAAGTGTATTGAATTTCAAAGTATATTTTTTTTAATCATAGCGATCTTAGGGGTGTCGTAACGTTCTCAGTCAATCTTTTATTGCAATTTCGAATTTAATTTTAACAGCCATCTCAATGTATCAGATTAATTCGTTAGATTATTAGACATCCCAGTATGGTATACGAGATAGATTTGAATATCGCGTTAGAAACTCGTGAGGATTAGGTTTACGAGAAAGTGAAAATGAATAATTATCAGGAAACGCGTAAGAGGGCGAAGGTACAACCAGCTTCGCCTCAAGTTAATTTACGCAACCAACGAAACCTCATCATCGACACACCACCACTGATATAATACACCTAACCTCAAAGAATTAACCCTTGGCACTCCTCAACATTTTTATATCGCCATGCCAAGAACAACACCCTTATATCACGATAAACTTTCTAAAATTAAGAATAAAAATTTTTCTATGCAATAAACGGTTCTGTCTTTTCCTTTTTCTCGAAGAAAATATAATTACACAAGAATCTTCGCATTATCAATATCACAGTGGCAACAGCAATGGAGCGCAAAGAAGTTGGAAGACAGGGGTAACCCTATCAACTGCATCAAATTTCTAATTCTTCAACACTC
>NW_016907971.1:1324143-1360442 GCF_001483705.2 Eufriesea mexicana
CTCTTTCGAAAACACCCCTCCCCAAACATCAGATTGAGAAACACGTTCCGGTGGCTAACGAGAGCGTTACATTGATACGTATCGTGGCTAATAAGCGGCGCACGTGACAAGGGAACCGGTTAATAAAACGAAAACACGACATTCCCACAGGTTCGTTCCAGAAAAGCCTCGGCTAATAAGGCACGAGCGACTGTTACGTAAAAACGAAAGGTTTTCTTTCAAGAAAGCGAAAGCGGTCACACTCGAAAGCGACGATCTCGCGGGAAGCCCCGATATCTCGTAGCTGGCAGAGGCGGCGGATCGCTAACGACGTCGCCTGAGCTGCACGTCCGGTAGTTCCCGAGGCTCGTTTCTCTTTCTCAGTGGCTAACATTCTGCTCGCCGGGGGGTCAGGCTTAACGATCTCGAGAACGAACGGGCCGACGTGATGCCCGTTTTACACCCGCCGCTCTGCCCTTATGCGCGAGGAGCGTGGGTGATCCACGCGCGCGATCCAACGAGCGTTGTCACATCGACCAACGAGTATACGCCGAATTCCAGCACGAACCAGACACTCGATCGGGATGTCGATGCTATAAACGGCCTGAAATCGATTGATCGCCCAAGGTCATCCAGCTACAGATTCCGTGACACTGCTTGGCTACTTTGTTCACGTTTCATACGTTCTTCTTGATCATGTGAGGGCCCCTACATTGTTGATTCTAGAATTGGTACAGGTACTGGAAGCTGCGAAAGTGACTGTTGGACCTGGGCCTGGAATTATGGGGTTATGAGGGGCCTAAATAATTATTGTAATTTCTACTAAAAATTTCGAGTTCAATGATATCGTTTTCCTAATTCAATTTATATTCTAAGAACAACTCCAAGTTATGAAAATTTATTCAATGCACAACTTTGTACCTCTCGATCACTATACATTGCAAAATTTGAATAACTATATATAATAAAATTGAAATAACTTAAGAATAAATCTGTCTATCGAAATATCCAATCCTGATACATTACTTTTCAAGATGAACCTCACGTGTATCGGACCAAAGAAAGTTGAGGAAGACGCAGAGAAGAAAATGAAAGAAAGTTGTACCTGATTACGACATCCAAGGAACTCTAGGACCATTCGAAGCACAACGCGACGCCGTAGAAGCGAGTAACAGTTATGACCGCATTCAGGGTGGGGGAAGTGACCTCGTGGTCCGGAGTGGTGGCACCACTCCCGGATTCGGGAGTGGGGGAAGCGACCGCGTGCGTCTGACTGAATCGAGACTGACTATAGCCATAAACACAAACAGATCCAAAGACGCGGAAGCGGAGGAATTAATCTAGGTGAAACGAAACTGTTTGCAAGTAGCCCACAGGGCAGGAACGAGAGCATGGAAGAGTCGAAGAGGCTCGTGTCAGGCTCCGGGATGAAATTTCAATAAAGCTCACGCTCGCTTAACTTCATCCAGAACTTCGTGGCTGAAAGTGGCGCGGATGCTAGCCGCGTATTCGTGTGGACCGGTTATGAATCGCGATCAGTTTCACCCAGGAAACTTGGTTCCGACGCCACTTTTGTCGCTGTCCGTATAATGGATTATAAATCTGATTCCTTTAAATACACCACGGGTCGGAACTCGACGAGGAAACGATGAAAGTTTCGAGAGCAATTGAATCTGGCCACTGCCCCCCGTTATTCAAGAGCGTTACACTTGCGGTAGACTTTCGGGATTTCAGAATGGGGAATGGAGAAATTTCTCTACCTTGTTTTATTTACATACTTCTACGAAATTTTTGTAATTCAAATGAATAACAAACTTTTTAAAATTGGGGTAGGATAAAATAAAAAAGTTTCACGATTATGTATAAGAGGCTGAAATGAACACGAGTGTACCAAATTTCAATTTAACTCGACTGCGTTAATTCATCGTTCTAAGTGTATCAAAGTGACAGATACAATCATCGCTATTTCGTTTAGAATTTCACATATTCCGCATCTATTCCGGTATACGTTTGCGCGTGAAATGTTTATGTCGATTTGCGTTAAACAATACTTGCATTAATCTCAGCCTTTACACGTTGAAGCACATTTCGCGTGTTCAATAATATAGGAAACAGGGTTTCCGATGATACCACGGAGCTATAAAATGGAATCAAAGTAATCAATTTTGTAACGTCGATAAAGGGATTCGAATTATGATAGAAATTATCGATGCGATGTTACAAACAAGCGATCAACGATGTTTTACGCTATCGTTTGAAGGATGATTCGATTATCAAGTTGATCATGAGAGATAACGTTCCTGTGACAACAAGCTCGTGAAAAAACCAGATGCGAGAACGATCGTTGTGAGAAGTTTCTGTCTCGGTCGAGAACATGATTGCAGGATTTATTCACTGGATCCACGCGTTCCAGAGCGGGTGCTTTTATGAATGCACGAGGAAAGCGAAGGGGTAGTAATACGAAACTCCGACTGCTCTGCGTGGAAGCGTCTTCGAGTCAAGTGGCCTGATGCGAGGCAAGAAAGATGGCACCGGGAATGTTGGGATAAAGTAGGGAGGTAATAAAGGGACTTTCGTACTTTTCAAGCGGAAAACTTTTCGAACGCTGCTGGGTTTCAATTTGAAAAAGTACAAATAGAACGAACTCTGCGCCTCCGGTTTCATAATACTCGATCAAAACAAAAGTGAATGCGTTTAAACGGGTCGAGTGCAACAGCCTCGTGGATATGCTATACCAACATTCGCAATTTACATTAATTTCCCAAAGTGCGAAGCGGGAACGTTGACTATTAACCAAAAGGTCTTGTCTTGGCAGTCGAGTAAATACATTGAATCAGTTTATAAAATATTTTTCGTTGATGATTCTCAATTGTCATAATGTACTGTCTCTCGTGTGAATTTTACTAAAAATAGTTTTACCTTTAACATTATATAAATTATATGTTGTAATGTTTATAATACATTACAGAATTAAACAAAAATTTCTTTTCTATTCTATTCGCATAACAGAATCACGAAGACGTGTCGAAATATTTAATTTCCACTCCATCTGCATCCGTACATGTAACAAAGTATACGTAGAAGGCAGCAGACCCCGAGGAACATGTATACTCGTGTGCACGTGTGAGCTAAACGTTTGAGAGGGACCAGAGTACCAGTACGTACCACCAACGCAAGCAACAAAATAAAAGTAAAAAAACGAAGATTTATTTCGTCCATTTCCTTTTCCATCTGCATTTCATACTAAAAATAAACCATCCCTCCTTTCCTTTCCTTTATTCCGTCACATTCAACCAGAATAGCGACAGGAATAACCAACAATGTCCGAAGAACCCATCGCTCACGTATCCCCCATCAGAAACAGGATCGCATAGCCTGCGAACCAAGAAACGCGTCGAAATGACCAAGAAGCACACGTGGAGCGTTGGCGAAATTTACGACAGGTAGTCGTCGTTGGAAGCGTTAAATAAAGCGCGAGGTTCGCGGCCGTGGCTGGAATCCGCGCGTCGAATTCCCCGGCAGTGGTAAAAATTTTACGAACAACAAGGGGGTCCAAGAACCGGGGATTACCTTTCGAACTTGGCGTTGCTTAGGAAAGGTACGCGAAACGGCCATGAAAGCTGAGGATTCTCGCGCTTCTACGGAACGTTCCTAGAAGAACGTTCGGGAGCCAGCGATTTCATCCACCTTAAGAGCGTAAGCGTTCCTTCAGGGCCAGGGGAATCGAATGAAAAATTGAAAGGCCGTCAACAGAGAGATTTCGCGCGTTTCAGCGTAATTTATTTACGAGTTTGAGTCGTTTCGGCATCTCTCGGATCGTTTACCACCGCTTTGAATGGGGCAGAGGAACGGAGCCTGAAAAGCGGACAGGCACAGACAGTCACGGCCGACTCTCACGGAAATGTTCCCACCTTCTTTCCGCCATCCACGCGTCCCTTTTTCTCGTCGGCGCTCTTTTTCTTTAAGCACCGATCTAAAACGCTGCTCGTGAATGGAATATGTGAAAGTTTCCCCTCAGACGTGGAAAACTCGGTCTCTCGCCCTCTCGCGAGGGATGCTGCACACCCAGGAAGTTTCGAGCCTAGATCTCCGGCCGGCACACGGCGTCTTGAAAGATATTGTTCAAGTTAGTGAGCTTGGCCTGGCCTCTTTCATCCTACCCTTCGTTTCTACGCATTCTATCTCACAGTCTCTCTCTCTCCTTCCATCGACTTCTCTCAGCATACACGACATCCTTCTCTCTCCTTTCCGCTCGTTTTCTTTTTCTCCTGCATGGCCCGCGGTTATACTACCCTTTCTCCCCACATTCGCTCCCTCTCTCTTCCACTCGTGTTCACTATCCAACTGTACCCAGCGGCGTACTCTTTCTGCCCCTTTTTTTATTTCTTTCTTTTATTTTTATTTTTTTTTTTGTGCCTTTTTTGGTCCTTTGTGTTCGTTCTTTCTGTCTTCTTTTCTCCTGGATCGTCTTTATTTCTTCTTCCCCGTTTCATCCCCTTTAAAGCAGTCGACGAACACGCCACGAATGGCGAAACTGCGTTTTATTAAAACGATCGTCGTCGCGAGCGCAACCCTGATTCCACACGGCTATAACTCAAACGAGATATCTTCTTCTTTCGATATTACTTTTCGCCGCGCTTTCCAATACGTCGACCATCGCGAATTCCTACGGGAATTTATGCGCCCCAGGTCGTTCCCGTATCACGAACAAAGAATTCGTAAACCGGGCGCTCCGCTTACCGATCGTTCGCGAATCGATCCCCACCATCCACGGCTATGTCGCTGATCAAACTTTGGGGTCGTTGTGGCTATCTGGTCTCCGTTGATCTTTGTGTGGAACAGACAGGAGGGACGGGAAATTTTGTCGAGCTTTTTGATAAGACTATTAAATTATATGCAGATATATAAAATTCGATGTCACTGTAATTTATTTGTCTGGTATCTTTTTAAAGAATTACAAGACGTGTATTGCGTTTCTGCGATGCCATACTGAATCATACAACGCTGAGATGCAGTTTATTTATGGAACCTTTTAAATGGAACACGGAATATGCCGTAAAACTTGTTATGTTATTATTAATATATTTTTCTAAGTTTGTACATCAAGCAAGGGATGTTCTATTATATATCCACTGTCTTTATATATCCAGTAGAACTTCGGTAATCCGATCTTCACTTACTCGAACACGTTTCGTAAACACTTCAATTTAAGGCGCATCGTAGTCGATGTAATTTATCGTGGAAGTCAGGCACGATATCGTGTAGCAGCGTAATCGAGTAACTATACTATAGTTGTTCATGTAAATATACATTTTGACTCCCACTAACTGAGGTAATAAAACTCAATCTCGTGCCAAAAATAAAAAGTATCAATTTTCGCCATGTTCATGGAAATATTCGAGTCAACAGCCATCAACAGAATTGTGCACTATTAAAAAATACAAAATTACTAACTATAATATTAAATTTGATTTATAACAGAATTTTTCGAAGGATATTGCTAAAAATTTCTGAATTTCGAATTTCGTATATTTATCGTCAATTTTCCTCCGTTCTTATTTTCCATAAAATAAAATTCCTCAAAAAATTTTCTAATCTAACCTAGCCTAACCTATTTGCGATCTTCCTAAGACGTTGGAGATCTCCAAAAGGCTACCTGTTATCCTCATTTTAGAACCGACAAAGAAGCACTGATAATTACACGGTGTGAACGATATCGTTTCACCGTGTACAGTAACGGTAATGCCGGTAAGAAGTTGCAAAAAGAGGATGCACGAAAACACATCGATATTATGCATCCGATGATCGTCTTGGATCTCCCTGGTGCATTGTCCAGAGCAGCTAAGACCTGGAACGTTCCTGAGCCAAGTTTCTTGTTTATTGTCTCCGGTGAGACCCAGTGCCCGTACCCTTTGATTTCCAGCCATAAGCAAAACGCGCCGCCCCCTAGGGTGCCAACCCTGGATTCGAACGGAATTTCATTAAGAGGAAAGGCGACCGGTTTGCGACAGCTAAGCGAATTATCGTCCGTTACGCGACAACTTCGCCAGTGTTCACCGCGGAATATGCACCGGCCAGAGACACCCACGGATTTCCATTATCCAGCCGGACGACAAAGCTCTTCCTTTCGGGGCTGCAGTTCGATCGACTTCCGCCGCCTGAGACAATGACCGCCCCTGTTGTGCATGACGTAATTCGCACGCAAATTGTTCCGCGATTCGCACGTGTGCCTAGACTTTTATAACAAGGGTAAAACGAGAGAACAAGTGGGTTCGTGGAACAAAACTTTTGCACTGAAAATTTGGTACTTTCTGGGATATTAACTTCTTCAGGGACGAATTCCTTTTAAGTTAACGTTACATTGACTTCAAAGCAGTGATTATAAAGTAGAATAAACCACAATAGCAGTGATATAATTGTAAAAATCTATGGTAAATAGTTCTCCAACTGATCCCAATTCTCTCTTCACTTATAATAATCCTAATTCAAAAAAAAAAATATATACAAACACATATGAGCCAGTATCCCTGAGGAGGATAATAGAAGGATTTTAGGTGGTATTGTCTGATAACTTGCACGTATCTGGTGTACTTTTATAGTAAGTGTAGGACGAGGAGATCTGAATAAATGTTAGGGTATTTCTTCTTGAGGAGAGATAATGATAATCGATTGCTATGGATCAGTTTTATCGGAACTGAATGGAACAATGGAAAATACGCTTAATTTTTGTAACGATTAAACATGCTTGCAAGAAGGTTTTGAGATGGTATAAGTTTTCTTTTTCAGTATAGGACAATGTGTCGCTTTATTTTCATGCGACAGTCACGGATATGTGTAGAACGGTTAAATTGCTGCTCATGTTTATTGGCTATTGCCAGCAATAAATTTCCACCCGGCAACAAACTCGAGGATTCTTCCTTATTGCCTGGAAGATCACTATAACCTGTTGGCGAAAACGGTATATATACTATTTTAGCCATTTTTATTGCCAGTTTAAGGTTCACCGGAAATCCTCCGATTAAACGCTGCATTAAGCCATTATTTATCGAGATCCTTATCCTTTTTTTATTTACTCCGAACGATGAAAGTTGCTTACGAAAACATTAGAGAGAATATTCGAAAGTAATAAATAGATTATTGTTCACAATGTGCACATTTTTTTTCTTCTACCTTAGCGACAAGAAATTTTTTAGACGTTATTAGTGTCTGGAATTGTTGATTTATACATAAAAATTTGTATGATAATAATAATAACGTAATAATATGATTATAATTAATATAATGTTGTGGAAAATGTAATAAGGAAAAGCAATTAAAACGAATGTTTCATATTAAACTACTCTCACGAGTACCGACATATGCTCGCAGTTATTTTGTTGAGTAATAGAAAAACCAAAAATAGTTAATGACTTTTTAAGAAATTAGCTGAAAACGAACGCACCAAAATGACCTAAAACAAAAATCTATTATCTCGATGGTTAAAGAAGCTGCTAAATTCAAGAATGAGGTTGGATAACTTGCATATCAATTACTACCCTACTACGAAACGCAGACCCGAATCTGGACTGAAGTGTTCCAACTGTATAATCCCCGAGAGTACATTTACATTCTCAGATTGGCAAGTAGCAAGTTAGCCAGCATTTTGCAAAGATAATAAACTACGATACTGCTTCAAAGACCATAGGGATTACGCATCAAAGAGTATCAGCTGTAAAATCTGTGTCTCCAAAGGTTTCAAAATCCTCTCGTATCGCGGATGTCTTAAAATTTCAAAGGTAATCCCATCTGTCACTTCATAAGATACGACAGAGGAACGTGTATCCAGCCCTGCTTCGGGGATATATATCGCTTAATACCGTAAAATGACTGCATTATTAAAAATCAACGGTAATAAAATATCGCTAAGAACCTTGCCTATATCCAAGGCCCTCGTGTCGTATTAACCGTAAGAATTAAGGTCACGAGACCCGAAAAAATTCTTTCTACATATTTTACATATGTATATTTCGAACCTCCAGAAACCTTTCATCCGCTGCTTTCAACCTCTCCAGGTCCCACGTCGAGATGGACCAGACGTTCTGTTTCGTTATACTTCATTCACTCTTGGGACGATGAAACGTATCTCTCCGTGTTAAAAAATTTGGAGAAATATCTGTATGAGTCACTGATCATAAAAATGTGAAAACATAACCTAATTGTGAACAGTTCTTCAGATTAATATATTGTTTATGAAATAGGTTACGACCTCTATTCCTTTCTAGGCACGTTTTTAATTAAAAATAATATTACGTCCATTCAATAACAAATTTCTTTCATGTCATGCACTGGATTTTGAAGTAACGTTGGAAATACTCGTACAAGAAATTTACTTTTAAATGTTACCAAAATTTTCGAGCCTCGAGGTATTAATTTTATATTACCAGAAAGATATTTCGTTTCAACAATTTCAAGGAAATTTCTGCGAAAATCTCTTTGGTAGCAGTAGCAAAAAGAAAAAGAGAAGACAGAAAAAGGAATGTATAAGAAACGGAACAGAAGAATATCTGATCCAGATTCTTGATCAGAAACAATAAAGCTGAAACTTCTGAATTGAATCTACATCTTCTTTTTTTTCTTCTATAAAGTCAAATGATCCATTGATACCGGCGAGATGTCTTCTCTGTTCATCGATTTACTGATTCTTCATTCATAAACTTTCAATTTTCCATAAGATAAAATTTCTACAGAAGTTTCAATACATTTCAGCTCACAAAAATGCTAAATCTCACTCTCAGAATTCCACACTTTCTTAAATTGCATTTTAGAAATCACCTAACTTTGTTCAAAATTCAATTAATTTCGTATTTTCTATGAAGAACATTCAATAACAATTTCCTATAATATATCTATTTCAAATGTCTTATAATAATGTTATTATCCTAAACCTTTCACTATAATAATAGTACCAACATTACAATAAACATTGTACATAAATAAATACTTATTTTATACGTTAAATAAGTATTGACCTCCTCGATCTGTCGAAGCTACAAAACCCAATTCCAGATCGCAGTATATTCTTCGCGTCAGGCGCATCGGTCCCGCGACCACGACGCCATCTGCATCCGAAAGCGTCTTGAGAGCCATTCACCCAGCAACTATCCATCTTTGAACATCCGAGTCCATTGTTTGGGGGTGCTCTGACCGTGCAATTTCGTCGAGACTGTCGCGTCTTAGACACCGCGTCAACGAACACAGACCTCGGCAAGGTAGCTGAGTTAATTTACGGCTTCCTTCAAGCTCACGACCCATCGAGACTAAGCTAGCTAGAGGGCGTTTCTTCGTTACTCGCGCATAGCGGACTTTTCGAACTTGGGAAGTTGCGTCAGAGGTAGTGGAACAGATTTTACTCGGTCGTTATTATCCGGCAATTTTAACGAGCCCAGAAACACTGGATCGCGCGAATTACTCGCGGGCGGATATTAAATTGCATCTCGCGACGAGGGGGACGTGTTCTCGTGTTACGCTGTGGCGCGGATCGTTACCGGGGCAAGCGACAATGTTTTACTCTTGTAAAAGAGACGTGGATGGGTTTGTGGGATTGGTTACGCGATAATTGCTCCCGGGAATTTTGATTTTCTGGCTGTGCGAGGAAGTTCTGCGTGATGTTATTCGTCCGTTTAAACGCATAAATGTTGGTGAGAGTAAAGTGAAACGATGTCAATTTAAACACTAGGATTTTAAAAGTAAAAGAAATATTCGTAAACGTATTTCATTCGATAATTTTTGTACGCAAATTTTGGTATATTTCTGTTTATTTACTACATAAATATTTCCTTTGCTTTAAATGTGGTAATTGATATTTATTTGTATGCTAGCGAGTGAAATCAATTAAGAGATTCAATTTTTGAGAGCAAAAATATATATATATATATATTCGTATAAACGTATGTGCTGTTTGATGATAAAGTTATATAAACATATGTGCACTATTCTGTTTATTTTTCATTGGAGGTATTGATTAACTGAATTTATATTTTTCCACACAGCAAATTTTGTAAAAAGGTGATCTATGTGTCATGATTATAAAAATTAGGTATTTTCGGGGAAAAAACACTGCTTAAAAGACTACATAAAAAGCTTACACGTATTACTGAGTATCACGCTTTTTTCGTTCCAAAGATTCATGAACGTCTCGGACAAGCAAATTCCTATGCCAAAGTGTTATTATAACGAATAGCAACGTTTAATCGCGACTATTCAAGCTGCCTTGTGCCAAAGCCGAGAGTTAAAAATGCATTAAGTCACCTGCATTGGACGCTGGCGTCCTCGGGATCGCGATGCAGACCCCGAACAACGGCGTGGAGCTGATATACAATATTAAGTCTCCCAGCATCTCTTGCCAAAACGTTTAAACTATCTTACAACGACCTGCAGTGCAAATGACTTAACAGCCTTATCCACTTATATCTTCACATAAACTTCGCACCACAAAAACGAAACTCTTCTCAACCACCCCTACAGCTTCTCAGATAATACACAGAATGTGTTCTAAGGTATCATGGAAGCTAGTAAACGACGATTTCTTGTGAGGAAATAAATCACAAAATAAAATAAAACTTTTACATTTAAAATTGACTTTAAAAATTCGCTTATTAAAACAAACACTTTATAATTTAATTAGTTATTTGACGGAACAAATTATTATGTACGAGATCATCCTTTGTGACCCCTTCTGCCTGTGGCACCTAAAACTCGCTTAGGCACTGCTTAGTCATCAGACCATCCCTCAACCTAACTTAAACCACATCTCACCTACACAATATTCGATATTAATCTAAAACTCCACCTCGTCAATTTATCCTTACATAAACAATCACCTTTCACCCTCTTACACACTACCAACACTTTCGACATCACATATACGTTGTACGACTTCAGACCTATCCTAGAGCTAAGTGCAACCAAGATGAAAAATCTTCTATTTAATCAAGACAGTTAACGAGATCGTGCATCGACAGGGGTACCCTGGCAGCAATGGAGCAGGATTATTGCACGTCAAAGGCCAACAACAATGCAACACGCTGCGTTCGCGATCGTACATCAAACGGTACACTTGGTCTCGTCTATCTAGCATACTTGTGGCCACTTTGGTACCCTCTGAGTGTCGAGCACGCATCGACAAGATGGATAGGCTACGGCAACCACCAGGAGACAGACGCGACGTACAGACGATTGTATTTATGACACTTCTCGACAAACGTGCCCTAACAGTCACCGTTGACTAAGTCCTTCATGGTGAGGATTCGTGGTGTCCTGTAAGTATCCTGTACGTGTCGAGGTCACGAAAGCTACATAGCGAAGGTATGGCGATTACTTCTTGACCAACTATCAGTGAAGTGAAATTCTTCGAGGCTTGATTAATAGATGAGTTATTGGCATTCATGCCGCGGACTATGCCTGGGTGCGCACCTGGGTGGGTACCAGCAAGGTACCCGAGAGAGTTTTACGTTTCCCGAGAGTATGAAGCAAGTTTGATCGATAATCGTCGATTAATTACTTTAAAATTTACATTCGTACTAATGGAAAGTTTTATGAAGAGGCTAATGGATTTATAAAGTATCAAATTTTAGATTGGTAGCTCTAGTTTAATTTGGGATTACAGGGGATGGCACAAACCTTTTATTACGGTTGTCTATCAAGTTAAAATTTTATTCAAGAGGCCACTTAGTTTCTAGATTAGGGTTTAAGTCTATCATCCTCAAAGGAGAGTTAACCTCAAATTTTTTGCCGGATAGTCAGTGGTACCTTTCCGTAGAATGTTTGGAGATTCTTTTAGCCCTGTTTTTAAGAAGCTTATGCTAAAACTTGTAATTAGTTATATTGTTAGGATACGAATATAGATAACTCGGTGTAGTAGATCGTAACAATAATCTCTGGTCAATAATCATTCATCCACGCATTAAATTAACAACGCAAACTCATTCTCATTCGAATAAATTAATAAGAAATGAAATAGGAAAAAAGATTCTAACACAAACATATATTATAACCAAAAAGAATAATATAAGAAGGCATACAATTAAAAAGTTATATGAAAATTCAGTTATTTCACGTAGTGAAATTTCACATATCGTGTCTTTAGAAAACAAGAAGAAAATTCACAGAGAGTACAAACCAGCTGCCGTAAGCGACTGGTTCGAGTACGCACGTGTTCGTATCGCAGACGTTATTATTCTGGAACGTTACGTTCGAATTGATGCGGTAGTAAAGGTGCATTGAGCGTATAACGAGCTCATCCCACGATCGGTAGACAATCTTGGACCACGGAAAGAGTAATGTCTCGCTAAAACGGACAGCTCGCTTTAGCCAGCACTGAAACGGGACGCTGGATGTTCCCGCGGTTACGTTCGCCGTTTACACGATCCCGTGACGGTAAAATCTCTCACTAGTTCGCCGATGAACCTTCCAGGAAGGCTCGTGCGTTCGTGCTTTGCACGTTTCTCCAGAGAGCACAGGTTACGTTTGCTTAAAGTTCAGAAAGTACAGTTCTCGGGAGAGCAAGGAAAATCAAGATGGATAAAGTAATTAATATATATGACAGTGTTATATAGGCAGCTTTTGTATTGCAGTCTTCTTTTCCTACATTTATTGTTCCTCTTTTATTATCGTTAGGCGTTCGTTAATAAAATTTATTAGTAACGTATATTAATAAAATACATTGAAAATTAATAATGCGTTGATAATATGTACTACTTAGTTTATATTATCTGCATCTTGTTTTATGTAAATAGTTTATATTACATCAAACGTAAATAGTTTACGTTTATATAGTTTACGTTTGGAAAAGTTTATTAATTTATGTACATACGTTCCACGTATAAATTTGTAAAATATATTTCTCCTTCAATCTCTTTTTTTCTACGGTAGCAAATACGATATTTTTCAATTTTGTTCGTCAGATATTTTTAGTAATATTTTGACGCACCTGTTGCATCAACGATCATCAACTGTCAAAATTGACACGAGACAACTGTCGTGTCATCGGTCATCAATATACTGACGCTGAAACTAACACAAGACTCGAAATTGATGTAACTGAAAATCGATCCTACATATTTAGCCACTATTCTAAACGTTCGAAAAATGTTCCATGAATTCGAAACTTTTCAAAACCACTTTTCAAAAATGATATAAAATCAACGAAGAAGGAATCATTGGCACAATTTCACTCAGACATTTTCACTAAACTCAATAAAGAATTTCACCAAAATTTCCTTGAGATTGCTACTCTTCGAATAAAATTATCAAGCTCCAAGAGCTCCAAAATCATAAAATTCCAACTCATCGCCAAAACGAACGGAGTTTCCTGCCAATTCTCGACCAATGTATATCGATATTCGCAAAAAGATTTCAGCAATAACGATTTCTATAAAATATCGATTGGACACGGAAACTTTAAACCGAACCAGTAACACTTACTCACTAGATAGACATCATTCATCCATCACTCGTGAGTCATCAGAAACGTATTAATCGCGACCGCGAACAGCCCGTTAATTGCCATTCGCCTCGCCAATGGCAACCACGAAACGACAGACTAGAAACCGTGTAATATCGCCGCTAATATTGCAACTAACAACCGCGGCACTGCCAAACTCTCAGGAGTCTCGTAACTTCCGCCCTCTGTCCGCCTCTTTCTCTCAGACTGGGCCCATCGACGCGGTGGCGCCACTGATGGCCCCGGAATATTACAACTCGCCACCGACATACATACACGAGTAGCTTCGTGACTTTAACCTCGAGTGCGTGCAAATATTTACGAATCAGCGCCGGTTAATTACATGTCCCGAGCTATTGCTCTCTTTGCCCCTTAATGTCGGTTTTGTAAACCCCCTCGACGGACACGCTACAGATATTCGGACTAATTAATAGCATAAATTTAATGAAGTTTACCCTAGCCCTGTGACTTTGTCCTCGTGAATTTGTTTGCGTTCACGTTCCGGGGTCACTGGCCTATGATTAAGATTAACTCGTATCGCATCCTACGAGCTGTTTCGGCGAATGTGAATAGGGGTAAAGGGTTGGTATACGCGTGTGCTGTTTGATATAGGTTGTTATTGTTACGTAGGATGGAAGAGGAAATTTTACATGTTTTAGGGTATTTTTGTTATAGATATTTTTTTAGCACATGGGAGAACAACGTGTGGACATTTCAAGGGTAAGATTTTTTATATAAATATAAATTATATTAGAAGTGAATAATAAATTTCAGCGATATTCGTGCTACCCTTTGTTATTTTATTTGACTTTTACTAAAAATTACTATCTTCCTCCTTCCATTTCACCTGTCCTGGAAAACGAAATAAGGTTTCACGAACAGTTACCAGTACTCTAGGTATTGCCGTTCATTATCTCACGATCGGTGCATACTTTAAACGATAAGAGCGGAAAATAAAGAAGCAAATTTTCGTTTCACCCAGTTTTCTCATCGAATCGCTTAGTCAGCCTTATTACGTAATATAACTAAGCCTCCGTGGCTGGCCTAATTGTACGGTAAGTGGCATTTAATAACCGCACGAGTACGTTGTCGAGATTCATTTCGCCCGCCTATCGGACTCCTAGATCAGCGACAGCCGAGCATGCACGTTGCTTCGACGATAAGCTCGAAGGAACACATCGTGAGAATAGAGGAACGCGCGATATCATCATCCGAGAACTTGAAAGAGAAGAAGCAAGGAAAGTGGAGAAAGAAACGAACACTGTTTCGCGACTTCGCGCGTTGAGTTACTTTTGTATGGCCATTTTGGAAGCACAAAACTTCTGGAATACAAAAACTTTTCAAATACACAAAGTAATCGGCTCTGTCTACGAACAAGCAGTACGCAGTATAAGAAATGTCGTTTCACTGATTCATTTAGGTATCTCATTTTCGACTCTAATTTTTCGATCGAAGCTTCAGAAAATGACAGCTGAAAAATGAATTCTCATTGTATCATATACACAATTTAATCGACGGCTAAAATCGACAAGAGGGGAACACATTGGGTGCCGGTTGAATGCCTTTTAAACTCATTTGCTCGCGATAACATTCTGATAGTAATAATGGAATCACCGATGCGTATCCCGCGATATAGGCGGGAAACGCAACGCGCAACCGTAACCGGCCTTATTAATTGCGGCAGACTGATTACCAATTAACACATCGAGAGGATAAAACGCGACCGTGATTTCCCTCGTTCGAAATAGATTCGCGTACAGGCGCTTGTGCGCGTGTGCATAAACGTGTCGTGCCCCGGGAGAGAACAGATAAACCTAGTAACGTATCAAGAATAGCATCGATGTTGAAACCGCGTAATTGTTCCCGATAAAATCCCAGAGAGTCGAATATCATACCGCCGTAGACACGATAAAACTACAGAATCGAGGGACTCTGGCGATCTCGATGGCCCCTATGCGAACGTCACGCGTCGGGGCCATTTTCGATTTTTGGCAACAAAAGGCGTCGAGAAAGTGCACGTGAGCACAACGATGTGTAGGATAGGTAATTTACCACTAGGATAGCGTGGGATAAAAAAGGATTAATCGATCGGAAGACCGGCAAGCGTGGTATGTTCGTACATCGACTGTGGGCTTTTTAGCCAGGCTGGCGGATGAACGTGATTAACACAGCAAGGTAATACGATTAAGAAAGAGGTTTTAGAGAGTTCAGTCCCTTCCTAGACTATAATGAGGTAGTCCTGGATTTGTCCAAAATCGTAAATAGGAATGAGCTTCTGTTTTGTTCGGTTTAGCTCGTATGGGCCCAGACTGGGGCTAGTTTAATACTTGATAAGGGAAGATAATACAGTGATTAACACAACTAATACTGTTTTGTCAGAATCCTTTTGTGAAATACACGTTATAAAGCAATTTTGAATTTTTCAACAGCGTTCAAGTTTAGAATCTTTTGTTTTATTCGTATGGTCGTGACTGATTCCAATCTAGAAATCTGTTTGGTGCTTAGTTTGAGAAAATAATATAATTAATGATGCAATAGACCCTAATCAACTGAAATCTCTGTCATTCTGATTTTTGAGAATCGTGAATCTCGGAAATCTTTTATTCTATTTATTTCAACACGATCACCCAATGTTCTACAATCGACGTCATTTGGCAATTCACGAAATGTGAACAGAGTGCTTACCAATAAAGGGAAGAAACCCCTCCACTTTCAGGATCACAGAAGGTAACAAGATCATCACAGTCATAGAGTAAATCTAACTAACAGCCAATCCTCAACGATTAAAGAACAAGGGATCCCTGACACGATGCATAAGATTAAACACGCGAGATTGACGGTACTTAACCTTGTGTTCCTACGTCATGTAGAGTATAGAGTATTAAATCATATTCGTGTCTCGCAATGACGGTAAATCGTGATAAAATCGTGCTGGGAGCAAACACAGGCTACCTATTAATTATCACGATGCAAACCGTGAATCATCTTCGAGAGACGGAAGGACAGCTTGGATCTGGCGTTAGCTGGCAAGAAACGTGAGCGAAGATTTGAATTGCGAAGGCGTTGCGTGTACTATTCATAGGCCAGACTTAACCCATCCTGCGTAAGTATTTGGTCTTCACTTTCACATTACTGGATTATATGTGTGGATTAACGTCACGGTTCCGGATCTCAAGCGACCATACGAGCCCATAATTACGAAAGTGGCGTAAGTCACATATGATATTACACGGTGAAAGTATTTCTGAATTTTTAATTGAAAATTTATTTCAATTTCAAAATGTATTAACTCATATAATCGACTTCGTCTCTCTAATTTTTATTATCCTATAAATTTTGTTTCATTGTGTATATTATTATTGCTGTCGTAAATATTTGCAATTCGTAAGTAAATAATTTGTATAAGTGAATTTACGGAAATATCGCGATGCAATAAAGTATCGAGCTTGCAAATATCTACTCACGTGTGGTAGTATAGTGGTATATATGTGTCAAATATGACTAGTGTCAGAAAAAGAACAGTCCAATTTTGGAACGCACTATATATCGGAAATGTAGGAATTTGGTCTCCGGTGCCAGACGAAATCCAATCGAATCGACTCGATACATCTCGACGGATTACTATTCTTGTTCGATTTCGAGCTCGCGGATACACCGATAATTTCCACGTTTCGAGGAAACGCGATAAATGCTCGTGTGCCTCGTCTACTCATCCATTTGCTCGGGAGTTATTGAAAATGTTCGCCGGAGTGCCGTTACGCCGTACCTGGAATATTAATCCGTAGGGAGATACGTAATCGATTTTTAATCAAGTGCACGCTTACCCGTGCAATCCTGGAAACTGATTTTACTTAAGAACCAGCAGTCCTACATAGGCATAGTTTTGCGAATAATAGAAGCTATCTCTACCTTTGTCCAACAATTTCCCAATATCAAATCCTATCTAAGATCATCGTAATTCCCAACTCAAAGTTTGAATTTGACAAAAATATCGCACATCAGTTTTCCAGCAATGAATATTAAATCCCACGAAACACATTTACACTTTATAATACCTTTATCCTCCTAAAGAATAAAAATAAAAATAATAGGAATCGCGGGTAATCCAAATATTCCCATGTCCACACTGGAAATTCTAGTTTTCCAACAACCTTCCAAAACCAACACGACACTATGAATTATTAAATTCGCATTCGGTAACCCCCGTATTACCACCGCAATAAACAACACTGCCCATAACTAAACACGAATTCGTTAATCGTACATGCAGCCGCGATAAAGTCCGGTAAGTCAAACGTGTCGGGCAAAATTCGCCGAAATTCCTCGAAATCCGCTGGTTCTCGCCATTTTTCCAGCCGCAAATTATGTTTGCCGGCCACATTAAAGCACAGGCCGATAGCCGGCCGCACGGAACACGTCACGTTTGCAACGACGCCCGCGAGATTAAAACGGCATGGCAGCGGCGGTAGCGGTGGCGCTAGTGGTCTAGGTCCGCGCTTACACGCGGTGTGGTTACTTTAAGCTGATCTCACGGCTAAACCGAGCGTCGAGCAGCGGCGACACCGACGTCGACGCCGATGTTGAACCACGCTATGCGGATACGCGGAGGCGCGGTCGTCGTTCCTCTACTTTTTCCTTTCCTTTCTTTTTGTTTATTCATTCATGAGTCGACGGTTTATCGATTCTGGAGGAGAGCCAGGAGGCCGGCTGACTGCTAACAACCTCCTTGCGTTGCCTACCTATCCGCAACGGCGTACACGCTGACGACTTGCATGT
This sequence comes from Eufriesea mexicana, assembly GCF_001483705.2. NCBI lineage: Eukaryota > Metazoa > Arthropoda > Insecta > Hymenoptera > Apidae > Eufriesea > Eufriesea mexicana. The sequence continues at coordinate 1,342,379 of NW_016907971.1, forward strand.
GCGATACGTCTGCGTGTTTCCGTGTATATGTGCAAAGACGTGAATACGTGCGAGTAACGCGCTTACATACATGGGGTGAGTTGGCCACGCGAAACTTAAAGCTCTCACGTGTGTTGGCGTGTGTAAACCAGGCAGCAGGCTGGTATATACGAGGCTAGTAGTCACGCTGCCTCAGAAACGAAAGCGATTTACTTTAGCACGAAGATTGCTTTTAGGTAATGCTGTCCGCGGATTGCTCCCTTTTCCGGGACTCGCTCGGGTGCTGCTGACACTTTTGTTTCGTCATCAGCTACGAGTCGGACAAAACAGGAAGTAGACGGGGTTGGGATACTGTGGAGTGAGTCGCTAGTGTATGACAGTCTTTATGTGAAGATTATGGCGGTTGGCGACTTTTCTTAAGCGATGAGATGCGAGGGACTAGTGGAGTAGCGTCTATGATATTTATTTCTTAATCATCCTGCTACTTTTATATCGTTTTATACGTTAGGAACAGTGAAGCCTGTGAAAAACGTCAGTAGCTGTTTGAGATAAATATTCTTCGCTATTGTAGAACCTTCTGTAGGTGTGCATATAGAATACTGTATTAGAATATGATGTAGTTCTCTAATTATTATATTAATTTATTTCGTGTATTCTTTATGCTTGCATTTATACACTGGTCATATCTTACGTATTTGTACTTGCAATTAGGAATGTCTATGTTGAGGCTCGTTTCTCGAGTTTCTCATACTCGACTCCATTTGCAAGCTTAATATACAACGTCCACGGCTGTTAAAGGCAATAGATTTTCCAGAAAACAGTCGTACCAAGTACATATTCCTCATACATGCAATGCCGTGTCAAGCACAGTTTCTATGCCACAACGACGTAGACAGAGGGGGAGAAGTAATTTGCTTCTCGAGCTAACCGAGAACGGAACTGATATAGCTCCTATGTCCTAATGTCGACTATCCCTATGTCCAGGACAATTGTGCTGGATAGCCTTACTGACGAGTCTATTAACAGGCCTCGGATGAAACGCAACCACTTCGCTCCTCTATTCCCTTGTTATCCTGACAGCACAAAATTTCATTCCAATTAAAATTTTGATGTAACGAACTAACTTAGAAAGGATTATTTCTAACAGTAGAATTAATCTAGTTTTTCAATCATCTCTATCGCGTGAAATTAAATTTCAGACATTTTTACTGTAACGCCAATTTTAATTATATGACTAATTTTAGTACATTAAAATCGTGTTCAGATAGGGCCCCTTAGAAATCCTATTATCCACTGTTAACTGCTCGAAACACACGATCAGTGATTTTTCCGTGTGCTCAGTCACCTACTTTAGCCAGTAAAAACAGGAAAAGAAAAAAGATGAAATAGTATATTTCTTCTAAACTTAGAATATTGATCATCTTAACTTGACATGCAATTTTCAAGTAAATTCGTATTTCAAAACCACAATCTTTTAGTAAATACACTTAACCTACATGAAAGCATAAAAATTACTCAATATACGACACAGAGAGATAAGCCTTTTATCAGCCATCTTATCACGTTTCGCATATCAACTTACTGACTTTATAACCTGCGAGTACACATGACCATTTACTTAAATCCTGGAATACCAATCTCGACATCTGCTGCGTTGCAAATGACACGAATAATCAAAATAATATATTTTAAAATACAATTAAATATAATAAAATACAATTAAATATAATAAAATAATTCAATAGATTTATGAGTATCATTATATCGATAGAGTTCTCAGAATGACCTACTAAAAATTCACCCAAACCTAATCGCCCGATGTACAACCTGCAACAATCTCTCACGAACAATTTCGAAGATCCATTCTAAAATACAATCCCCCAAAAGCGCCAAAACTCGTCACACTCTCTGATGGTATTCAAAAAGCCAATTTCACCAAATCGAAAGAAACATTTCGAAACACGCAAAAATCCTGCAATTTCAATTTCACAGGGAGTCGAAATGTCCACTTCCCATCGGAACGAGAATACAAAAAAAAAAGAAAAAAAAAGGAGGAGAAAAGGAAAAAAAATTATAGGGTGGGGTGTAGCAACGAGGATGGACACGATAAATTTTTATAGAATTGCGGGTACAGTCGGTGCTTGGAACGGGGCAGAAATAAATCTAGCGCATCAAGCGGTAGCCAGATCATTGTTCACGGTGGTTCTCGCTTTGGAGGGAGGGTTCAAGCCACGGGGTTGAACGTAAATGCGCGAAAAACAGGTCGCGGGTTATCCGCGCGAATTTGATGCTATAAAGTGTGCTCGTTCGGGCCAGATTTTCGTGGCCGCGTATTCAATTTTCGCGCAGCGTGTTTTTCCTTCTAATAAATTGATTGACGGAATCCGGAGCACGCGCCAGTGTTTCAAACTCGGAGTGCGTACAGCGACCGCAATTCAGCGATGAATCCCAGCCTCGACTGGTTTGTTGAATGCAATGGTTGATCGCGCAAGTGATATTTTCGCAGTAAAAACGGAGACAAGTGTACCTAGCGCGAAACTCGATTGAATTTAGGTGCAATAACAATGCGCGCACGCGCACGAAATATGCCCCGTGTGTATATCTCTTTTGTGCGATTCAAAGGACCGTGATGTAAATCCGACTTGAAAAAGTAGACGTAACGAACTGAAATTGCATCGTGAGCATGTTTTCTGGAATATTGGGGCTTATGGCTTATTCGATGAGGATTTCAGGTTTTGTATCATGAGACTCTTGAGGGATTCAATTGAGAAATAATTCGATGGATCGTGTAGTGGAGCAAGATCGCGGGTTACCTTATTTGTATAGGTTGGATGCTATATGAGAATTATGGTATTTATGTGGGGTGGACGGGGATTGCTTGGCAGAATTGTAGGTGAACGAATGAAGAATAGATGAATGTTAGAGGTGTCAAAGAGAAGTGGTTGAACCAAGTGCTTATTTTATGGAAGTTCTGTAAAGTGAATAGAGAGTGTTTGGTGGCATAATAAATGGACGAATAAAGCAAATCTGGTCTAAAAATTTAGGGACGTCAAGGCAGAGTGATTGGACCAAGGTACTTGTTTCGTGGATATATGCTACTTTTCGTACGAGATTGATGATACTAATGTAGACGAAACTAAGAGTGGTCTGGTAGCTCGATAAATGCCCAAATGAAGGGTACTTGGTGTCCATAGTTGGAACCGTCAGAGAGGAGTGGCTAAACCAAGTGTATCACACTACTCGTCACCCATTGCTTCGGGTACAAGTGTCTGAATGTTTTGATCATAATTGCACGCAATAAAATTGATACTAGAATAGAGAAAAAATAAATACACGTGTACGAATACAAAGGCAAGAAAATAGATGGAATCGTGTATAGAGAGCCTCAACAATGAATTCGTGACGATGAAGAAATAACTCGACCTAGAAAGACATTGGCACATTCATCACTCGAACGAGAACAAAATGACAAGCATCGAACTCCCTCTACATTTGCATTATACGTGGACAAAGTTCTCCAATAATAACTTTCTAATTCAAACCTTTTCACCCAGCCGCGGAATTGCATTCCCTATCGGCTGGCCGGCCTAGCATTTCACTAGAAAGCAACCATAGCGATCGATACCTATTTACATAGACAGTCAAACGATATTACAAAGATTAACTTTATTATGCGGCCAGGCGAGCCGCGCGGACGAACTCGCGCGCCTCGAACAATGCGATAAAGCCGTCCGCGATGATCTATAAACTCGAAAGCACCGGTGAACAAAGTGAGAGAAATGCAGTTTCTCGACCGGGCACTGAAATCCCGCTAAATGAATTGTATTGGTCGCGTTCGAATAAATGTTCATGGGAGCGGAGTGGAACTAGGAAATGCCGCAAGGCACGATTGCAAAAGTCGAGAGAGTTGCTAGCCAGGCCATTCAGAACCGTGTGCAGATGCACGAATGGATCTGAACGTGCGCCGGGTTTCATGCTTTCTGAACCTAGCCAACCTCCTGACAGGCACCCTTTACAACCTCTGATAACTCGGTGAATTCGCGATACGCCGCGATGGCCACGTGATCGCCGGAGAATTAAACTGGTCACTGGTTAGCACTCCATGCGTTATAATTGTCCGGCCATGGCCGTGTGCCGCATTCAACGTGGAAATCGAGAGGCGTGAAAAAAGGAATATCGCGTGTCGGAAGCATTACACGCCTCGTCGGCTGCGCCCCACACAGTGGCACCTGGAATTTTTTTCAGCGAGTCGGGTTTGAAATGGTGTGCGGTTTGGGATAGCGAAAAATGATGCGTTCCAGACCAGAGACATAGTGTAGCTTGTTTAAATTTGCTTGGAATGGACCAGTAGTATTTCGGTAATAGAAGCTTCAAATGTTTCTTCAGATAGTTGATGAAGTTTCAACCACTTGCACTGAAAGATTTCCTCGCTATAAAGATGCAACGATTCGAAACTTTTCTTATATTTTTTTAAACCTAGTGATACCATTTATGCTGAAATAAAGAAAACGAAATCACGCGTAGTTTATTTCAATACTTCATGTATAATCAGTTTTAATCAAGTTATTACCTGATATTCAATTCTTCAAGAGGTATTAAAATAAAGAACGACTGAGAGTCACCGCTCGAGTGCAATGGATTAAATGGGGAATTAAAAAAATGATGTGTTATAGTAAAAACTAAGTAGTTATATTTATTTGAAGTGCGATTCTTTTATGTTAACAATGGGAGACTCGAAAAGAAATTTTCTCCCAATTTAGGTTAGGTTGGCGAAGTTAGAACTGTGTGTGAGGTATTCCAAGAGAGATCCTAATCTAAAACTTACCAAATATCGATTATTTCTTGTAATTTTCTGTCTTTTGATAGTTGAAAAAATATGTAATTAGGGGGACATTTCGAGATTCTAAAAATTAGCTCAGTTACATTATGCGACAGTGTTATGTGACACAGATAACGTATGGGTTTAACCTTTAAACAGCAAAGCGGCACAAATGACGATTGCTAGGTTATCTCATCCCGCTATCAAAGTTCTAAGATATTGGACTATATAGTACTGAACACTATCTACGAAATGTGTTTTAATCTTTTCAGTAATCAACAACGATATATCGTTGTAAGCAACTCACTACGCGATTTTAGATATTAAATTTGTCGAATCTTCTTTCTATGTTCAAATAACTATTAGTAATATGACCTTCGATAAATTCCTTAATATATTTTCCCTTTTTTCTTTTTTTTCGTAAATGTTGTAACAATCAATAATATTGTAACAGTTAAAATGTACAATTTATTTTCTTCGTTACGTCGTCTAGTTACAAAATAGAGAAATGGAGCGTTGGTCTTGCAGTAGAATCGGAAGCCTGGTTACTTATGTTGGCTTATGACAAAGAGAAACACTAAAATATATCTATTTGAAATTCATAACGATAATTTTATAGACTCGAGTTTAACTCGTTTTATGGTATTGTTTAGTATCACTCGTTTCTACTGACGTGTGGGCTACATTTATTGTAGCCTAGGTCAGACCTAGAATAGGGAAGTATAATATGATGAATTTACGTTTATGATGTAGATTCTTTTGCACCATATAAATTCTATTATTCTGAGGCTGCTTAAATGTCGGAGATGTTAATACTTCATGCATTTAATATAGATCACTATGGTATTTTTACAAAACATAGCATTCTTCTTCTTTTGCTCTTGTGTTACATATCAAGACTATATAACACACAAACCTATTAAAGAACTGAAGATAAAATAGATTTACGAACAGAATATGATACAGTATAAATTTCTCGATTGTAAACTGACTTATCCTAACTTTTCTATGTATGTAGTATAATAAATATGTTGTAAAAACTTTATTTAAAAATTTACATTCAATCTACACTGACCTACACTGAATCGACACTGATCTAAATCTTCTTAAAATGCGGATATTTGTTAAAAATTATGACCATAATAACTCTATTTATTTTCAGTAATTTTACACAAAATTTAACACACCCATATCCGACAAATATATCTTCAAATCGTCTATACAGCATCAACTGAGTCTGACTCATAGAGTATGACCTGGACCTAGAGGTGCCACTACCAGTCAGACACGCAGTTATCAGTCTCAGACAGTCTTAAGTCACAGCTTGTCTTCATATGTATCAAATAGAAACATGACCCAAGTGGAAATCCACACGGAGTGTTAAACAAATATCTCAGTTCGTTCGCACAAGGCGCAAGAATAGATGAAGACTAAGTAGACTGAATCTCTCCTATAAAGAATGAACAAGTACGGGCAGGCATTATTGCTGCTACAATCACAGACGAAGTGGAAAGAACAACAATATTCGTTTCACAGCCAAAGCCAGGATATCCACTGGACTCTCGAGTTTATACGTGCCTCACCCATTCCTCTCCTCTTCTCACTGCTCTATTTTGCGATCCCGAGTCGCTCGATGCCCCACACCTCACGCCTATTCCAGATATTTCAGCGCAGAGATAGCACCGTAATATCCGACAAACCATTTCTCATCGAGCGATCAAAGCACAACGGATCCTGCTTGTCTCGCTTCCTTGCGAAATTTACATCCCTCTAACATTCACCAGTTCCCACGAATACACTCCCCAAAAATCCTCCAGGAAATTTCATCGATAGACACGCTGTAACAAACTCGATCGCTAGAAATGGCATCCCTCGGCTGCATAAAGAATGAAGGTATGAAAAGCAACAAGTACTCAAAACTTTTTCCTATCTGTTACCCGAACTCGATCGTAGCCAATGATAAATACCGGGATTCGGCTATGATCCTTGGTGATAACTCAAAAATTTTGTTGAAGGAACGAAGGGATAACTGACGTAGATTATGATGCATAATGCTTGGTAACGTCGCCAGTTTTGTGAATTTAAGATTGACATCATCAAGATCATGAGAACTATCACCTTATGATATGCACCGCAGTATAGCGTATAGAGATAAGGATACTTAAAACGATCCTGATTTGAATAAATCTTAACATTAATCTTGCCAGAGACACTTCCATGTTTTTACTAAAGTTACAAAAATGAAATACAGAAACGCAGTCATCTTGATTAACGTGGTAGTGGCAGTATTAAGAATCGTGACCCAAAAGGAGGCCGCGTAAGGACTTATTCGTATGCAAATGGCCGAAGGGTTCCAGGCTGGCAGAGGTAACACCTGTGCGTTGCGAGGAGAGATTTGCGTGGATGACGCAAGACGTGGCATCTTCGAAAGACGGAATATCGGGTGCGAGGAGGAAGGATGAAGAGATTCATTAAGCGGCTAGATCACCGCTATCACGATGCAGCACGCTTTAACATAGGCAAACAGTGTACTTCATTGCTGAGCCCGCGTATAAAGGCACGCGGCGTTCCTATGACATCATCGTCCATGTTATTTCAGTTCCAACGAGTCGAGATATACATACATAGGCACATTAGTCTCGGCAGCGTGACGTTTCAGGCCAGATAAGCCATTTGAATCCAGGTATGGAAAACACCTACACCCACCGTCAGATTCTGCCACCTAGCTAGGCAGAGTTTGTCAGACTTATCGACGCGACACCGAAAACACTATTTGAACAAGTCGATTCTCGTGTCCTGGACGAAACGTGTCAAGATACAGGATAAAGGATTAATAGGCGAATAAATAAAGAGTATCCCGATGAGTGGATCGTTTGCCTTGCTGATTAACGCTTCGCGAAAGTATCACGAGGTAGCTGCGTTTTTCATCGAATATTATCTTTAACAGACTAATTAGCGAGTGATTATAAGCCAGCTTAATTTGTTAATGTCTTGACTGTTTGAAACAAAGATGTTTCATGAACGTGTGAGACCAGAAGTCTCTTTGATCGCAGAGTTTGGTCTAATAAGACCTCTGAGAAAGATCTTTGAGTATTGTGGATGGAAATGTTGCAACTGGAGTCTTTCAAGGTTAAAGTTGTTAGTATTCTCTGACGAGTTCCTCTGGTGAGAAAAAATGGTAATAGGTAACAGAGGAAGAATTGTTTTAGGATTATTCAGTGAATCTTGGGAACGTGTTATGGATCATGATAGTATTCAGCTTAAAATATCAATGTATATATAACATGGATGGGAGTTAATTGTTACATCATAAGTTAATTAAAACACGCAGTTTTCGACGGAAGCAGGCGTTTAATTATGGAGAGCTATAAATGGCGATGAATAATTTACAACCTTGTTTTATCTCTATTTTACTTCGCTATCGAAATTCGGGATGATACTGACCGTACAATGAAAGTTCCGTTTCTATTAAATATCATTGGTCACTGGTTACCCACTTGACACTCGATGTACTCACGCTTCGCATCCGCAAATTACCAACCAAAATTTCAACTAAACACGCTCGTATACAACGATCCCACGTAATTTAAATCAGAGCGGGATAATCCTTCCTGCACTTCGTAAAATAATATAATCCATCTAAAGGTTTAAGCTTTCAAATGTACCAAAATATACACTGATCATTAGCAATAAACTCGAGAACTGTGTGCGTTGATTGTTAATCTCCATTAGTTGTTACCTCCCTATTACACACCTAATATAACAAGATCACTGGCATAGATAGATAAAGCTATAATCACCGTATAAATAGAACAAAGTTCATAAATTCCCCTATCAGCCAAAAGCTGCTTCAGAATATCCCGAATTGAGAACCTCTAACTCGACCACAAACCTGAACAAATTTTCGCGAAAATAAAAACCGATCAACCATCCCGCCAAAGCTCGACAGGGACAGTAATAAGCCAATCGCGTCGAGTACCTTATCGCCTCCTCGAACCGTGAATTTCGTAGAACCAATTCGACTTCTTCCTTGGAAAGTAATAACCGCGATCCCAAGCCAAGAAGACGTGGATCGACCACGACAAGGCGTCGTAATTGGCCACGCAATTACTCAGCGCGAAACAATTGTCCCAGCATCCGATCTTTTCCCAATGCCCGAACAGGGAGCGTTCATCTCGAACATGGTCGATTTCTCGAGAAAATCGAGCTGTCTGTAACTGAACGTCTTGTATCGGAAGGTAGTCTGATTGACCAATTGGCCAGGTTACGCCACACGGTCGGTCGACGAGAAACTGGTTATGCACGATGCCATGCTTCTCCGCTCCCAGCTTCCTCGTACGCGCTACCACCTATTCCTATACTAGCGTGCACGCCACGCACCGTCGTTTTGCGGTACTAGGCCGTCCGCGCATGCGCGTCACGCTACGCAGAGCACGCCACGGACCAGCCGAGCGATGGAGGACCACCGTCCGTGTGTCACGATACCCGGCACAATTCCACGCAAGGCGACATGCTCTCTGGACACCCGTCTAATCGACTGGCCGCGTACAGTCTGCACACCTGTTCCTCGGACGCTTGGACGGCCACATTTTGCATCCGCAATCGACCAGGTCCCGGTGGATCTACCGGTTACACTATTCAGGAAATGGAAACAAAACATGTGCCTAGCTCGAAGAGGGTAGCACTGACCTGGTCAGCTTCGTTTCCCTTTATGCTCGCTGATAATCGATGCGAATCCCATTGACCGGACTATCGCGCGCAACCGGAATCGTCAAAGACTTCATTACCCGTTGCTGCGTTCAGGAAGCCTGCAGTCAGAGATCTATATTGGGGGTAAAATGGAAGGAGGAACTGGAACGCGCGGGATCTAATTCAGTGGTGTGGTTCGCAATGACTGAATGGATATCGAAGATAATTCATTTTTTTATTTCTTCAAGTAGAAGTGCTCATTGGTTGTGAAATTTGATGGAAAGGAAAAATTGGATTTGAATGAAGTTAGAGCAAGTATGATATGTATGATTTTTTGGTCGTATTGTGATCTACCGTATATGGAACTTTTGATTACTGAAAGCTAAGAAAAGCTATTCCAATTTAAAAAAATTGTAGTTAAAAATGGTTTTCGAATAATCGAAATTGATTTAAAAATAACTTTCAAAATAATCGTATCAAAATCGCTATATCTATGTCACGACAAGAATTGATAACACGACGAGCAACGAACGCAATTTTTTCAAGAACGACAAACGCAAAATTTTTAATCAGAGCCTTAAATACAATTTCCCAGGCCGTTATAGGCTTACTATTAAATACCATTTTTCTCGTAATGCGTGCAACGATCGAACTCCGCCATCAGAGGTGTATCTCGATCCTAGGGAAAAAGTGTGCTCGCACCGCGTTCCGTGGGTGTCCCGATAAACGGTCGAACCGTATCGACATTTCGAGTCGATGACGTAACCTCGATTGCTAGACGAGCGGCGCGTTTGCGAGAGTGCTTTCGTAACTACGCTCGATGCACCTTTAATTATTCGCGATCTTATACCGTGTGTGCGTGCTCACAGTAGGAACCGCGTGAACTGCTGGCGAAGGAAATGATCAGCAGATAGAATGTACGTCCAATAGACAAACGTGGAAGGGGCTTAGAGTACGTTCTAATGTAGGGATAAACAGTTATAGGTTAATTTATGGGCTAATCAAATATACTCTTGAAGATCAGTATCTGGAGACTCAAATGTACACGCGGAATTTTTTTCACTGAAATTGTTAATTAGATAATTTAGATTAGAATATTTGAAAAAATTTTAGGATGACTAAGGTAAGTACTAATAAGTATAACATTGATAAAAATTGATCAGGTATACCTAGACAGGCTCATATTGGCTATACGCATTAAATTCCAGTAATTAGAACAGCACCATATCTATTTACGGAAGGGCTTCTTACCCACTTATTACGTATTCTATCTCTACCTGTGATACACTCATAATAGAGTTGCTAAAAACACACTTCACTTTCTCCAATTACCAAAAACATGCAGTCGACATTGAATAAATGAATACTGAATATTACTGACATGGAAACATAATTTTACATAGGCGCAAACAAATGATTTCCATCATAGTAAAATCAATCATTATCATTATCCGCGTATGTAATATTAAGATACCCGTTACAGATTGTCTGCTCTAATAATAACCCCTATCCAAAGCAGACACTATAAAATTCAGATTTATAAGTAGCCTAGCCCAACAAATAGCATAACTTTCCACTTCACCTATCACCCCTGTGTTACCTCCAACACCTAGCTCAATTCAGCAACCGAAATTTCCATCACCTCGTCCGAAAAGAAGCCTTAAATTCGTTCTCAAGAACCGAATCGAAATAATCATCACGCGCGACGGTAAACGTGTACCGTTGAAAGACACAGTATGGCTGAGAGCAGAGCGACAGAGTCAGAGGCGAAGATCGATCGTATGCTAATTAAAAGTACGACGAGCGGCTAGTAGTATAGGAGCAGCGTATCAAAGCGGCGCGATTTTTGTTCGCGAGCGGCCGCGCCGAAACGACCGCTACGTGCGGCGCATAAATTCACGATCTCGCCTGTCCCATTCCCAGTCTCGACTATCCTCTCCCTAGACCGTGGATACGACCGGCACGAGCACCACTAACTCGGCTAATCCGATGCTAATTCGATGCAGCGGACGTCTATTCCGTTTACAAAGGATTTATGCGACGGACCGGCGACGATTCCCTCGTGTCTGCACGCGCGCGCACCACGATACGCCTAATCGCGGCCCGGCCGCCGGTAAACTTCCTCGGGTGTCGCCGGGCGGCGCTACCATCGCCGCTGGCTCGCGAACTTACAGCGCGGGCCCCGAGAACCGATATATCTGCGGCACACTCGCGCCGCCACCGCCGCCTCCGACGCCGCTGTTTTGCATTGCTAGTTGCGCTTGGCCGTTCGTGCATGCGAGTGCATGCGAGCGTGTGCACCGCTAATAGCACCGGCGCTCGATAATGGCTTTATTGCTCGCTAGACCCATCCGTGTTCCCTGTCAAAATCAAGATCATCGATACTCTGTTTGGACGACCGGTTTATCACCGCGTAGGTAAATTTGTCTGTTTATTGGCCGTTGATGGCACACGTGGTCTTGAAGGTGGATAGCGAGGGGTTAGCGAATATCGTATATCGTAGCTAAATTGTTACGACGTGTTACCATAGGATGTCAAAAGTTGCAAATGAATATGTTACAACTATCATATTCCGTGAATATCTTTGCAATAACATTTCTTGAAATCAATTCCTTATTTTGTATCGTATTTTACTTATAACTACTGTTAGACGAACGAGGTTGAGAGAGTTAAACAGTATTAACGCTGCTCAGTACTAAGTACTATTCCTAACATCACTATTGAGTGACTATGATGGGAATGATCAAATTTATGTCGATCGAGTCAAGAGCCTTTGAAGCGGAGAGATAGATAATTGAAAATTATTTAGCATGGAGTGCAAGGGGTGCAAAGGAGTGTTTGAAGTTATGGTGAGAACGAGAATGAATCCTTGAACTGAAAAGCTTGGATAGTCGAAGACAATCAGAATAATTATTTTAATTATTCTATTAGCACGTTACTAAGCATACGTTTCATTCTCAATTCTCTTTACTAAATGCCACGTAGAACCACCTCAGTAGAAGGAAAGATGAAATTACAATCGAAACGTTCAATCAATCGCAGCACATTTGCAGCAAAATCGCAGATTTCATTTCTAAGTGTTCGTCAAACAATCCACCCATTGATTTCATTCCACTTGCCTGGCATTCACGGTGCGACAATTGATCTCTTACCATGTCGCAAGATCCAAGATTAACGCCTCTGGCATCTTCGTAGCTGACAGCAATATTTGAGTTAACCTTAATAGGTGGTTAACCTCGCTTAAGAGACGATAATAAGGTTAAAAGTGCAACGAGGATAGCGGTGACGATACACAAATAATATTGCAAGCTACGTGTTCACGTTAAAGCATCTCGTAAAACTACGTCAACTTGGACCAACTCGGTCTGCCACAGACATTTTATATCTTATTACGATGAAAACTATCTTATGAAACAAGTATAACCGTAAGTTACGCTGTTTACGAACCATTCTATTTCCCTGTGCTTTCCTCGTGTACGTGGAGAAAGCTGACCCATTTTACAGAATCAGAGACCACGCCACGTTCGCCTCTATCTATTGCCTATTTGCATTGCGATGACTGATAACCGACTGACAGATACTCATAAAGGACGAAGAGCTTCGAAAAGAATTCGAGTGAAATAAAACGTGTGATTGCTGATCAACTGTGAGTTCAATCTAAAGCTCGTAAATAGTATTGCGGCTGTGAAGAACGGTGACACGCTATTTCTCGTGTTTGATATTAAAATTGTGAGACAACTTGCTCGTGATTCATTCTGCTAAGATTCTTCCCTTAATTATTTCAAATTACGTCCCTATTGCAATACGAGACGTGTCGTCTGTAGAATTCCGACTGAGACCCTTTAGGCCAGAGCTATTAACAACTCTGCGCCATCTACCTCCACAGCAGCTCAGAACTGATAGCTCATCATGTGTATTTATACAGTTTCAAACTATTCACTACTATTTAGTACTAAACTACAAGTAAGCAAATATGAATTACATTGAATGCTATTCATAAATATGGACAATAACAAAACATACTATTAACTTTACAAAAAGAAAAATCCCTAAAATTCAAATTAAAGCTGAATTGCGATCAACAACTTATCACTGAAAGAAATATTCGTTCAGCTATCACGTCTAGCTACTATTCACACACTGATAGTCATTACTATACTGCAATTCATTACCTACTCTCTTGAACGTTTCCCAAAAAGGCAAATAAACCTCAATAGATTACAAAGCTAATAATTTACTGATTTATGTAAATTTTACTGAAAATTCCATCTCAATAGATAAACCTAAAATTTTATCTTATCATTTTATTTTGTTGTTGATATATTAAAACGATATCGTAGCCATCAACAAATCGAACGACCATACAATTCATCAGCGAATGATACTCAACAACCCAGCAGTTTCATTTCCTAACTTATCAATGACAGATTTATTAATGAACGAATCCGCTGATCTTCCTAATTCTATCACTACATGCATCATCGTAGAGACTACATAGACACATGGTCAGTCACATCTGAATCGGTGTCAGAACGAGCAGTTCATCCAATCACGTGCATCGTGATCTATCGTTTGATCCTCGACGAAGAGCAGATTTAACGGAAAAATGTGCCGACTAATACGTTAATGATACTTGTTACCAGAGTATCGGTTTCAGACTTGATCTCGTACCGAATCAGCATGATACCGACGTGACATGGCTGAATGGATGAATCATGTTAGGTGTACACGGGTGAATCGTCTGTAAGATTTTTACATCGGTCGACTGCATTTCGAAAGAAACGACAAGAAAATCCGTCGACAGCAGGACGAATGGTTCGAAGATTGACCTGAAATCTAAGCTACACGTTGCCTAGCCAGCTAACGGATTCTGGCACTAGGGTCATTACCTGCTACTTAATCATGTTCCATACGCAACACGGAGCGTTGCGCAAAACAAATTTCAAGACGCCGCTTTCAACGTGTTATTGAAACATGTAATATATTCGAGCCGCCGCGTTAATTGACAGATTTTAATGGCGGAGTGGAATCAATGGGAGCACGAACACGTATAATCTCGCACGAAGTCGAACGGGAGAAAGCAGCCCGCTAATAAGCTGCCCTGGTCACGTTAGCACGGTCTAACTTACAGCGAAAGGCCCTGGCTACGATCGAACTAATTGAAACTAATTGAAAAAAAAAAGAAAACGGAAAGGGAAAGTACGTGATCCAATTTTTTCGATTTCCAATCGCTTTTTCTGGTAGTTAAGATTGATTAAAAGTTGACTCTTATTATTTGACGCTTTGATTAAGGTGCTACCTGAGACGAGTGATCTGGAAGGCAAAAACTGCTTGATAGATGAGGCACTGGTAATAGAAAGAAGAAAAGATATAACTTTTTCTTTAGCAAGAATTTTTGTTGTAAGTATTGAATTAAGCACGTAATATATTCCGAAATAGAAAGTTTCTTTTAATTAATTGAAAACAGTAGGTTAGGTAAGTCAATAATAAATTAAGTTATTATTGGTTATATATGATAATTATGATTTAATTAAAACAGTAATACAAGTATTACATAATAAACAATAATTGAAAAATTATGTCTAATACCAATACATGCATCAAGAAATAAATAAATATTGATATTAGTATTGAATACTAATACTAAAGTATATAAGTAGACACATGTATCTGTCTAAAATCATTCCTCACAGTTTGTCCAATCAAGAGCAAATAGATACACAAAATAAAAGAGCTTCTGTAATTAGCATCTGGACAAACACGGGACAGGTACAATATTTACTCCATCCATAGCGTTCCCACAAACTATTCTCGTAATCACACACGGAAGAGAGGTTAAGCTGTTCAAACGAGCGATTCCAGACACCCGCAACCTCCTGCGACATCTCGGTGACGTGAAACCGATACGACGTCAAACATTTGCGAAACGAAAGAAAATTGGCACGTAAGAGGGCTACGAAAATACGCAGAATTGCGTTGCCCGGTTAACGAGACCCGTTGTCATTTTTCTACCAACCTTTGTCCGTCATCGATGTTTGCGCTCAACCGCGCATGTGCTCCATTCGTGCGGCTCAACCGTGCATGCGTACAATTTCTCTCGCGCGACACACGCGTATATCGAGAACTTATACTTCGTTAAACGCGTATGAAACGTTGATATCCGATCAAAGTGTTATTTAATGTTTGGTTCAAGTTTGAAATATCGCTACTAGAAAATTACTAAGAGTGTAAAGTAAAATAGGCTATCCTAATTTTCATCAGATTTCAACATAAAATTCAATGAACTTCAAAGAGGACCAATTACAAAAACAGATAAAAAACCAACTAGAAAGCAAGGTGGGAAAATAAATAACGAATTCGTCACAAAGATTATAATACCTTTCGCAAAAGTCACTATTATCGTGACGTATACTCAATGAATTTAGGATACATGAGAAGTAAACAACTAAATGAATATTTCCTAAATGCCGTCGCGCGTGCTGCACATAGTTGAACGCAACCGCGTAGAAAAGCGGCTTTCCCGCACACTTCCGGCATGCCCCGATAAACGCGAAACCAGACCGTGAATTAGCCGGTGAGATTTGACGGCAAGAGGGGGTAAGGCGAAGTTTCATTAAAAGTTTCGTGACAAGCCCAATCTTCCAAGCCCCTGTCCCGACAAGTCAGTTCCGCGGAACGAGGCGTGAGAAGAGGTAGAGATAACCTAAAACTTTCGCCGGGCGAGATCTTCCGCATGCAACTTTTCTTCTTTCTTACCAGGTCCGTGGCAATTTCGTCTTCTATCATAATTACGAACCAGCCTAGCGTTTTGCTCCCTCGCGACTCTGTCAACTTCATTTATATTGTCTCACAAATCCTACACGTCTGTGTCTTTGACACAAAGACGAATAGCGTGTCTATAGGGACTTAGAGGTTACTCAATAGGTTCATATATGAATTTTGAGAAACTGTGAGAATGGCTCTCTTAATTCCGGAAGTAAGACAATTATTACGCAGCTACTATCACTGGTCAAAGAACTGGTTAAATAACAAATCCTTAAATACGAGATAGCGTGGTCGTCAAAATGACTAACTCATTCGCACCATCTATGCAGCGCTACACATCGCATCATTTTCTTTATCACACCATTTAGCGAGTATATTTAATTACTTTGTCGGGCTATTAGTACGCTAGAATCGAAAATATGTGTTAAATAGAGCACCTACTTATCACCCTGACCAATTGGATCTACAGTCCGCACCACAGACTCCTTGCGAAATACTTTCCGATCACGAATTCTCTCTGCGAATTTCACCAATCGTCCCAGTATCGATATTCTCCTATTACACACACACATACGCTCGTCCAAATACCACATTTTCACCAGCTTTAATAAAATACACCGCTCGTTACCATTTCCTGACAACGCCTCTCCTTCGAATAAAAGCCCAGCTCAGCCTGATCCAGCTAACGCGCGACCAGTGCACCTGCGAGCGCGCATATTTTTTCGCCTGACACGCCCACGCGTCCACCCATACGCGTGAACAGGGAGAACCGAAATCCGCACACGTAGGGCAGGCAGCTCTGCTGCACACGTATCCACGGCCATCTTCACGGTCGAGGCTGTTGTACGAGCTAATGGCACGCGGCGATAATACTTCATCCTGATCGCGATAATGATCGCGTCGCGTTCATGCAGCACACGAACACCCTGTTCTCCATCTCATTCTCCGGCTCGCGCTAATTTTAATTACACCCATGAATAAATGCATTAATATCGCTCGCCTACGCGACCGTGTCACGAGTACCATCGTGGATATTCACGCGAGTGCGACGTAGAAAGCTGGTGAGGATCAGGGAGGAGTGGATCATGGGGAGGAGAGAAAATCATGTAAAACCACATCGTGACACCTGCAACCAGAGTCGTGTCGGCTGCCACAGACCTAACCAGGATGTGTTACCCGAGGCATTGTCGCGACAAGACAAACGATCCACGCTGTAGATCCTTGCTCACGCTCTGAAGAGGCGCTCTTGAGTTTGACTGCAAGTTAGAGGCCAGGGGTGGGGTTAAAAAAGGATGGCAGGGTGGCAGGAAAGAAATTCGTGTTGCAGTTCACGCGTAATGGCTGACGTTTCGTAATGAGGGTCTAGCTGTGGTTGATATTGCAGACAAACAGAGGGAGAAGAGACGAGAGTGAAACGTCGGTTTCAAGCTGGAGCTTGCAAATAAAATTGGTCCCGGAGATTTTCTTAACTTGAAACTCTCTGCAAATCATTATCAATTATCATGTAACAGGGAAATATTTAAAATAAATGTATCAGAAAATCTCCAGTAATGTGCTTATTAATAGTCTCATAAGACCAACTTAAAAAATAGTTTTAGAAAGAAATGAAATATAAAAGGAAGAAGGAAAGCAGGACAGATGGAAAAGAACGAAGATTGATAGGACAACTTCGAACATGTTTGCACACAAAGAGGAAGAAGAAAGAGGTACGGCTCATTGTGATCGCTGTTGAACGACTAGGATCAAGGAAAGATATCAGCTGCGAAGCCTAGTCAGAGGTGTAAATAGCCGCCGTGTTCATTATCAGGGAAA
>NW_016907971.1:1361081-1365652 GCF_001483705.2 Eufriesea mexicana
AATAGAACTAGAGAACTTAATCGTAGATGCAACTCTCTATTTCTTGTTAGAATAGATTTCATGGATTCGAATGGAGAGTTATATGACTTACTAACATATTGGATATGTTAGATCTCTGAAAGGTCACTAAAAGAATGACTAAACTATGAGATCCTTAGAAGAAGGATAATCTATCAAACTTAAATTAGACTTAATCATCCAATCGAGTTACAAATAGGTTTCACAGATCTTTATATCACAATTACAAGCTAGATATCTAAAACATCGTTAAGAAAATGAATCTTCTTTTCCATCAACGTTATAAACCTAGCCCAAGTCCTGGGTACAGACTCAAATAAGGAAACCTATGTAAAAGAAACTCCCTGTTATTTAAACAAAAATTATGACAATGATCAAAATGGAGGATTAGTTAGGTCCCTGGAGCATCATTAAAAAGATGATGGATCTTCACGTCAAAGTTGCAAACCTAGTTCAAGGTCATTAAATAGATATAAATACAAAACCCACATAAAGAAACCCATTGAACTTATACTATTTCAACCTGTATCAGTCACAGCCGACCTCGATCAATCCCAGAAATCCTACCCCATCGAGCCAATACCACGGACCCGATCCCAATCGACGCACGTCTCATCTATAAATCTAAATACTCCTGGACAAAAACTCTATACACGGTTGTTGCATAAACTCGCGAACATACGTGGGCAAAAAGCGATAAAACGTTCCCAACCGCGACGTTCGTCATTATTAATTTATCAGCTGTGTCATGATAAACACGCAACAATGTACGACTTATATCAGCTACCCTGGCAAAACGAATTGCTCGAGAAGTCGACGAATTCTTTCCGTATTCGAACGTCATATGCAAACCAGTTATCGCCTACGATAATTTAGACGACGTCCTTAGATAGCACCGATAATATTTTCATAACGCGAATACCACCGTGACATTATGCTCACTTCACAGATACTGCCTCGTGTTGTGCACCCAACATTCTTGAAATACCGGTTGACGGCAACGACGTTACCATCTGGTCAATATGAAAACGGGAATCGATTAGCGATATCGAACTGTTTCGGGAAATGTCCACGGCTCTCCGCTAATTAACAGTCATTTATGGGATTAGCTGAACACTTGCTTATTCGGCATGACTCTTGAGAAATTAGCTAGTTCTTAACGCTTAATTCAATCTCGGGGAACGATCGGATTTATAAGCAACTATCTATAACAATTTTTACACTACGAAGTTTCTTAAAATTAGAGAAATCTTGCTTTTTATGACCAATTCTTTGCATGACTTCTTACTCGATGGTATAATAAATGTCCACGAACGTATTTGCGCGATAAGCATACTCGTTCTGTCATTTTTATCACGGGACAAAACCGAATACCGAATCGTAAATTATTGATGTCTCCGCAGTGGCGCCATTGCGGTGCAAAAGGTTAACAGTATTTCCAGTGTGTCAGTTATAATGACCGGTTTCAGATTTGTTGTTTCTATAGTTCATGAGAGTGTTTAATCGTTTTCAGATACTCGTTAGATTATTGTTGCCAAGCTGCGAGATGGTTATAAATACACGATTCAGGAATACAGCGGACTTTTGCAACGTTTTTCAATACGTATTCTTAAATGGAAGCCTCCTTCGAAAATCGAGGAGGCTGACAGCTTTTTCCGCTGGAAAGAATAGCATAAGACGGTTCAGTATGTCGAGAATGTGAAAGTTCCGGGAATAGACTGGCGTTTACAGCTTAAAGGAAAGCACAACTCGAGGTAGAAGTCGTTTCCCAAATTCACAAGATACCGTTCGTTTAAGGAATGCGCGAAGAAGTCCAAAAGTCGGCGATATACTTATCCGTTTTCATTTAGTTCTATTCCTGAATTCCTGCACGTCCTATGGAATTATTAATAACCGGAGAACTGCGAGCAAATCTAATCTCAATAATTTATAGTCGCATCTGACAAGGACGGCGTGATACTTCCAGATACTAATCCGTTCAAAGTGACGAGTAACGCTTAAAGTCTTAATCAGTATCAGATACAAATCGAGATATCTTAACACAATGCCAACCATGGCAGTAGACTTGTAGCTATTTCTCGAGGACTTACAAAAATTTCTGAAGAATTCCGGTTTACGAGAACACAAGAGTAGTTTAAAAATAAATTCCATTATCGAAAAATAATTACTTCTACATATTTTAAATGCATGCATCGGTTTAACGCAGTACAAATATTTATACAAGGAGGATGCTCAAAACATCGCATAAAAAGCTATAAAAAGTAAGAAAAGAACGGAATGGAAAAACAGTAAAATATACACAGCAATTTATAAATAAACTTTATCAGAGAATAATTATTAAAAGCCAATATTTAAAATTTATATATGGATATAAAATAATATAAAAATTTACTAACAGTTTTCGCATGCAGTATTTCACGAAGAACGTCAAAGTTACCTTCTATAAATAATAAGAATATAAAAGTAAATAAGTAATAAAAAAAAGAATTTCAAAATTTATTTCCATATCACGGAATAAAATCCCTCGCAAATATTTCTATCCGATACAAACATATATGAACAACTTCCATACATCTACCTCTCCCCAAAAAAGAGAAAGTATATTATTACCCTGAGTAGCCACCAAATCCATAAATTACAATCCGACAACAAAATCAACGCTACAGAAATTGGAGAAATCTTACCTGTTACATAATCAAAGAGAATTCGCAACAATGAACCACTAAAACCAGTGAATGCCAATTTCCACGGTTTAACGAATTCGTTAAGCCGACGATGATTCGCAAATAGGCCGTTGGAAGCTAGAAGGACCCAAGTGCCTGCGTATTCTACGCACGTCCGCGCATCAGCCTCAGCCCAGTGCAAGAAGCAGTCGCGTAGCTCGTCACGGAGAACGCGCTCGGTAGAGCGTTAATCGATTCCGGAATGTCGAATACCCGGTAAATTCAATGTTTTCCGCGAACACGGCTTAGTCACCTTTTCGTCCCGTCTCTCGCGGCCCCCGTCGCGGCTAGAATCGCAAATGAGTACGCCGGCATTATATTCGTGCACGACCGGGGCTGGGAACAGGAGCGGACCAAGGGACCTGTGCGTCGCGGGCTATGCATCAGCAGGATTATAATCGCAAATTCGACCGACTCGCATAAAATGTAGATTAGAATACGCTTACGCATTAACATACATCGCTTTGACAGACGTCGATCGGCCATTTTTAACATGGGCCACCGTTTTCCCCTGAGTGAAACCGTTGCGGAGATGCTGCTGTTCCGGATGGCTAGGCCACGGTGAACGTGGAAACCGTCGATGCTGCTGGCATTGTATGGTGATTCCACGTAGGCAGAAGGTTTCACCGAGAGGAAGAAAAGAAGATGGTTTTCCTACGTCTGAGTGTGGTTATAAAAGAAACGTGTAATTAAGCGATGACAGTGTGTTTTGATTGGCTATTAGGCTCCAGTCGATGGTATAGGCTTCGGATGAGTGAAACTTTCTGTGAGGTTGGTTATCTAGGAAATTGACTTCCAAGACATGTATCGTAGATTTCTCTGGGTTGGAAGAAGTTTTTTCTGTATATGATTGAACTAACGGAAGAACTTTGAACGAATTAACCTCTTGTGCTTGGAAAACGGATGAGGTTTCAGATGAAATGATATAACGTTGAAACCAATTGTTTTATTCGAATGACATTTGGCTTGAAACGTTATTAGAAATGTATATTTCTGGTAAATTTTATACCTGTGTGATTTTGTTCCGCATAATTATCAGTAATGTATTTAGATCCTTAGAGAGAACATTCGAGTTTGCTAACTTTACGTCTTTCCAGAAAGAATCGCCACACGTGTTACTGTTCTGATGAAAGGTTCTGTATGACTAATAGATTTATTTATAGTATTGATACTGCACATAGTGCATATTTATTAATTAATGTAGAATCAGTTGGAGGTGAAGTTATATGTGAGGATGACACGATGGAGGTCTTTGGGTCTCGTAAGTGTCTTTTGAAATGATGGTAATAAGGTAATGAAAGCTACGTGAGAGTCAGCTGTAGGCTGACCTCATCACGTTGATACGTGGTATATTACCATATTATATTCCATTTTGAAAACGGTTAGCTGCTAAGAGGGTCAAAGGACATTTTCCTTCATTATCCGTAGTACTTAATAAATTCACCTAATTTTGGTGTCGGAGTAGCAAATGTGGCAAAAGAAAATTAAACTCGAACATTAATGACCCAGTTCACTCCTGTATTATTAAAAAAGATTTCCCTGTGGAGCTTTAATTAAATATTAGTATCATATCTACCCAAAAATCTGACTTCATTTGGCAAAATTTCAACGAAAAATTTTCTCAACATACGTATCTACAAGCCACCACGAAAACCAGTGAATACGTCAAAGATTAAACTAATATTATTCCTCAAGCGCCACTTGCCCTCGGCGCAAATATTCGAATATGAGCCAGCAACGGCACCGCCATCTTGATCACGCGTGCGAGACGGGAATCCTCGAGGCATGTGCAAATTTGGAATCTTCCAAACACGTGCTAATCCTCGGCAT
>NW_016907971.1:1365667-1442430 GCF_001483705.2 Eufriesea mexicana
CGGCATTCCGAGGGAACGCGAGTTCGAAACTTCCCCTGGGTGAACGACCCTTCCTCTACCTCCATCACGCAACATATACCAGCGCACCTGAATCGGCATTCGGTTAAATCTCTCCACGTTCAACACAACACGCGTATTCGACTCGTTTCGCCTTCGTCGATCACGCGTCAACGTGACGATAATTATACCTCGGTTCGATCTGGCCGAGGATGCTTCGATTAACCCCCCACCCTTCCGACAGGTCGCGCTCGTCATTCCCCGAGAGCGCACGAAAGAACCCGAAGCATTCCATGACAATACGGCGAGGGTGGGGGAAGGTATAGGGGCATAAAGGAGACGCGAGAGAAAACGGACAAGATCGTCTACCTGCGTGTGAAGTGGGACCCTTTTGTATCCGGGCACAATAACCACCGGACGTTTCGTTAATTTCAATGAGCCCTTTGTCAGTCTCACCTGCAACAGAAGGAAAAAGAATAATCGAATATGCGAGAGAGAGAAACCGTTGATCATTACACGCGTCTCGTCAGAGTGAACGCGTGATCACCGAACGCGGGGCCGCATGGCGCGCATGCGCAGGCGCGCACGCGGCTGTTGTAACCGCGGACGGCTCATTACACTTCACGCTCCGCTGGCCCACGGTCCGAGGGGGTCAAAGCAGAATTTCATTCGTCGTTCGTTTCCGGATAATCGGGCAAAGTATGCGCGAGCGAGCCCCGCCATGTTACCATCGACCGAAATCTCACGACGTGCATCAAATTGCACCATGTATAGCATCTGTGGAATGCAGTCGAATGAATTTGGATGAACGACGAATTCTATTGAAATTCGAGGTGGGTGAAAAACTCGAGGCTTTCTTCAATTTGCGAATTAAAATGACTGTATTTATTCCTCGTGCGAGAGCCAGCAGCTCTAATGTTTGGACAAATTTTGAGATAGATTTGGGTTTATTTATTCGCTCGGTAAAGAAATTATATGTCACGACCATTGCTCCAAAAGCATAAAAGGAATCGTACATTGCACAATCACGCTCCGTGCAACCTCGAACCCGGCAATTTCGATTTCCAATAAAACAATATCCATTCCCAAGCGCCACACAAGTAGCGATAACGCTAATCGAATAGCTGAAAGGGTTTTCTTGGACTCAAAGCACGAAAGCGGCGTTAGCCATCAGCGTTCGAGGAAACAAAGACCGCAGTTGAAATTTTCAACTGCAATTCCGAAACTTTGCCAGCGAAGCATCTCTCTCGCGCGATTCTCCGGATAGTGCGCACGCGCGCGTAGCATGCGCTTGGAAATCTGGCCTAAAGTTTCGTCGGGTGTACGCGAGAAGTGGCAGATATCAGGCGCGATTAACCGAAACGGTTTATCGCTAGCCACGCGAGGCGTAACACGCGCGAGAGCTTGTTCGAGTTGCTCCCGCGTTAATAGGTGGGGAAAAATGGGGAACCAGCACGCCCAGAGAGCGGGTAGGATGGGAAAACTGCATGTGAAAGGGGTTCCAGGGCGTTGCCACATTATCGCCAGGCGAAACTTGTGAAATAGAAATTTTGGTAATGCCGTGTCTGCCCCGGAGTTTTATCGGGTTACCCAATTACTTGAAACTCGTGCCTACATTAGCGGCACCTTTTCTCCCTCATTCATTCCCTCGTGCTCGACCTGCGTATACGTCCAACCATTCGACGGAACACAAGAAGATTCAATAACAACTTCGTGTAAGAAAGAATAGATAATCTATAACGGTTAACCTGGTCTCGTCGACATCAGGGTAATTATCGAAATTACGATTCGAACGTTCAGTAAGCGCGATATCTTTCCTCCCGACGAGAAGTACGCTTGTTCCTTACGATGAGGAGGCTGTGTCCTCTCATTCCCCTTTCAAATCGCTGATCCAATCTCGAGTACACCGGGGAACGAGGCTCGAGATTGGCCCACACTCGATGACCTCTTCGTCTTTTTTCGATCATCGTCGCAAAGCTTGCCACTGGAGAAGCAATTCGATCCTGCGTTTCGTAGCGGGCACTGTGCGCTGTTGGCGAGCTGTCTGATTAATTATAGGCTGATAGGTCCACTTTCTTTAACATGATTTTCGTTACATTGTCGTTTTGTTGCAGGAGTAGTAGCTCTGAGGATGACTCTTCTGATTCCGTTCGAAGCTATGGTAGATATACTGATTTGATATATGTTCGTAGTCTGAGCAATGAGAGAAATGCGTGTACTCTATTTGAACGTGCTAGAATGTAACCAATTGGAGGAAGATTCCTCCTATAAGTTATCCAACGGTGAAGAACTCATAGCACCCTGTTACTCTGTCTGACTCAACCTTTGGTACTTTGGAAATATCTTTCGAATCCTTTGCATATTAACATAGTCATAGAGTTCGAGACAAGACATAGTCATAGAAGTTAATACTTAGAAAGAATGTACATCTAACTGGCCACGATGTGACCAGTGATTATCAAGATAGACCACCCATATTTTCATTACTAACTAGAAGTGTCGCACTTACAAATAGGATTACATTGCATCATATGACAAAGAGCAAACAAGCCACTAGCGCAGACACAGAATCAGTATCAACTATCTATCTCAAGATGAATCGCCTCAGAGAGTACACCAAGCTCAAATAGTACTATAGGGAGCTCAGAAGAAGTCAGTACGACCTACAGGCAAGAGTGTCCCCCTTCAATATTCAATTCATTTTCTCCGTCGCACGTTGTCAACACGTTTCAAGTTAGCGTCGTCGAACATCTGGCCAGGATAATTCTTGTGTAACTGTTTCTACGTGTGCATACGATTATGCCAACCTACCGATCGGTTACCAATGATAACTGTCTGGCATCTTCTAAGCTTCCTACTGTAAATGTCCTCCAGTAAGACAAAGGAAGAGCCGATGGACGGAAGCGTCGAGGAACCAGCGGAAAGTCGCGCAACTGTCGTCGAAGGGGCCTAACCCAAGACATAATCCGAGGGATCAATATCGAGTGGTAGGCGCTCCGACAAGACACGGGAGCAACGACGTGGCCGATGCTCGCCAGATTAATGACCTCGTCGCGATTACGGACGGCCCACTACTCACGACCGTATTAAAGTCTGGTCTCTCTCCTCCCGAGAAATCGAGATCGAGAACCCGGTTCTCTCGCGCGCGTGGAATTGATTTTCTGAGGAGTACGACGAACAACGCACGATAAATCTACGATCGACGCCGATGATAAGCTGTCGTACGCACCGAGGGAACCTGGAGGACGGTATTTATCATATCCTGACAATTCTCCGCCGACTCCGTGCGCGAGAAAATTGAACCGACGTCTCCTTCGTATATACTGGCTACGCAATTAGAGGAGAGAAAGGGACGAGCTGAACAGGACTCGGTATTGCGTTTCGAAATGAAACAAACCTGAGATATCGGCGGCGATACGCCAGGAGCACGGGTGTTTTACCGTTCGACGCGCCGGCCAGAAGAGATCGGCCAGATTCGAGAAACTCCATCGACGAACGCGAGGCCATATTTTACGATTAATACGATTATTATCGACCGTGACGCGACCACGTCGATACTCGTTTATGGAAAGGATAGCGTACTGTGTATCGTTATCCGGTCCAATCAACGCTGACCGATAGTGCTTCCTTTTGGAATAAAACATCGATCCAGTGTACCGTGGAGACACGTCTTGTTGAGCTCAGTAAGGTTTCCTCATGTTGCATTCGATCACGATAAATGAAACGTTACAATCCTGGTGGTAGTCTGTTTGGAATGCTGACTTATCCTAAAGTTTATGATATACACGTGATCATTTCCTATGTTTGGGCATTGCCTTTAATCATTTCGTGATCAAAATAGCTTGAAGACTGCTTAAGCCTATGACCTTTCCTGATAGATTTGTAGATCAATAGGTCTAATTAGAGGGACCAAAGCACGAATGCAAGATCATATCAACGGGTGGATCAGTGACAAAGCGTAGACAAAGGGCAAGAACTGTACGGCCCTAATCTGTCAGAATAGATTTGATTGGATCGAGTTTCGCTCGTTCTTGACCAAAATTCCGGTTGAATTTGATAGGGCATTCCATTACTTGAAATTTCTGCATAGAACAGAACCGTTGTCTGCTAAGGATATGACTCTGTACAGAATTTCAAACACTCGTTGTCGATTATTCCTATTAATCCTTGATTCTTTTTAATCATTCTTCTAGCTTTACGTTATGCATTGATATTTCTTTTATTTTTATGACTCGTTACTCGATATCGGACATTCAGACACGAGGAGTCAAGTTCACATTCAGATTTGTGAAAGAACAGAACTGAAAAGATACTGAAACAACCATCATACCTTAGACTAAACTAGATAAATGTAAACTTTCCTAATAAATTTTATCTATATCGAAAATTACGAAATTTTTGTATTACGTACTAAGTGACTACTTTCAAAAACTATAGAAAACTATAGAGAATTTGACATTTACCAATTTTCATCCATTTTAGCTAGGTTTGACATGGAATGATTACCTATATAGGATCACATAAATATCTAATAATTCGATATTTTATTCCTTCTTTCGATTGTCCAGGTGACAGTGAAACTATTGGCTAGCCTTCAGTTCAAGTTGGAAGATGATATCGACAGCAGTGGTGTTTTTCATGGTGACCAAAATCTGGAGGCTGCGCCTGGCGGATGGCACGGCCAAGCTGCACTGTGTTTGACACTTTTCTGCTTAAAACGCTCGAGATGAATCTCGCTGTAGCTGGAGTTTTGCTCACGAACGCGTGTATAATGTATTCGTATCGTTTAGAAGAACGTATTATCCTCACTGCCACAGGGGAATTATTTGAGCGAAAATAAAAACGTTCATCGGAAAACGGGGCACGTTTCACGCTGTGTTTGAAACACGCGAATCGTTTTCCTTCCTTTCGCCTCCTTTTGTATCTATTCCTTTGTTTCCTGAAGGAAATATTACATAATCGTGACGCTACTCCGTCAATCGCTCGTTCGTTCGAGACTTGATTGGAATTCGACGTAGGGTTCGCTGAAACGAGAGCGTTCGAGAAAAATGGAACACAGGGGTGATGGTGTAATAAATGGGTCGTCTTGCGTTACAATCACAATCGAAAGTGTCATTCCTCTTTAACCAGTCGCGTCATTTAGCTCTTTTGCAATTCGTGGCAATCTTTGACTCATAAACATCTGCTCGTGTGAGAAAAGAGAAATAGAATCCATGAAGGATGCCTCATGCCTGTTCTATCATGGATGAATCGTTTCGCATTAAACAGATTTCATTCGATATTCAATAGTATCGTGCATAAACTATACTGTTACATTTTCGAATTTTTTAAATTAAATGTTCATAGTCCCATAACTAATCCCAGAAATTGACATACAGCACGGTGGAGATACTCAAATATCCAAAAAATAAAAAGAAATGTAGATAAAACAATAAACAGATTTTTTTTACATTCAGTGGAGATTGTTACTTGGAGATCATACTTACATTAGAGCAATCGATATTTAATGATTGTAATTCTTAATGATCAAGAAAATATAAATGAACAATACGGAATAGTATTATTTCATTTCGAGCTCGGTTTTCGAGAAAATCGATTTTAAGAAGTAAAAGAAATTATTGTAAAAAGATTTATTATCTTTCAAAGTACAGAAACAATAGAAAAATATATGAACATTTCTAAACTATAAAAGGAACAGAAAAACATTGAGAGAATAAGGTTATGTTAATTGGTCTGACCTATTACCTTTAACATGTATACAAGTAGGTCGCTTTATTGAGGAAGATCAGTTTTCCACTTAACATTGACCCTTCAACAAGCTAAGGGGAAGACATCTTTGTGCAAACATGACACTTCTGAAGTTCTGTCACAACGACAAGTCTGTAGACCTGATCTTTCGAGACCTCCGCGGTTTAGCTGGTAGTCAAGTCTCTGAACTACTATCACTGTCTCCGTCTCTTCCATTTATCTCCATACCACTGACAATGAAACAACTGGCTACCCAGAGATCTAGCTATCTCCCAGACCAATTTGTATTCTTATTTAATAAACTTTAAACAAGAGTCGAGGCTTATTATTATTAATCTCGATCTCTATGAGAGCCATATTGTAAACCTCTTTAATCAATTGAGATGTCAGCTTCGATTGCATTATTCCTACATGTCAAATCAACATTGTCTTATTTTACCAATACATTCATGCATCGGAAAAAAATTATACTGAATCTAACTTTCATTAGAAAGTACATAATATCTGATGATATAAATGATAATACTATCCCTGTCACGAACGCCCAGGACCCCTAACAAACGGACTTTCTGATCCGTCCAAAAGACACGCAATTCACGTCAGAGGAGAACGCAGAAAATTAATTTTATCTCGTCAGGCGATCCATACTTCTCCGTGTCCCTTAATTATGGAAACGCAGAAACACCGAGCGACGCGTGGTACGCGCAAACGGGACATCTGTATACTCGCAATCTTGAGTGGAAAGTGCCCGACAAATCTTCGCGGACGGATCAGAAATAGAATACCGTGGATTGCGACCACTCCGTTAACCGTGGCATGGCATGCGCGCGCACGAACTGGCGGCAGGCTGGCGAACACGCGCGAGACGAGCACTGTGACGCGTCGCGAGATGCAATGGCAATGTCAAGGGGACCAGATATAAACGGTGAAGCGTGCAACGCGTCCTGTTCCGTCCCGTTCACGAGTTATCGTTGCCCCCTGTTGGCTTAGGGGAAAATGTACTTCCGTGGCCGGCCGCCGGGGCGCGTGTCGATCGATGATCGCTGGTGTTGCGATGACTGCTGATCGAAAAGAAGTCGTGGCTGCACGTGTTGCGATCCAAAAGTGTGACAAATCGCAATATTTTTATGCCTCCTTTAAAATTCGGTATCATCAGAATTACTTTTATTTATTACCGTTTTGAAACTATATATATATATATAACCTTTCTTGACACTTACAAATTCTTGAATTAAAATACTAAATGCGCTCGTGATTTTTTAACTCTAAATTTTTCATTTATTTCTAAAGAACATAGTAGGTTTAGTAAAATTTACTTTTACTGGTACAAACCTCTGGTCTTTTTAAGCAAATTTATGTCTTTGGATCTAAGTCATTATGTAAATGAGTAGCAAAGAAAAAATTAATTATTTTCAAAAACATATTTTTCCATTTAGTAATTTATTGACAGTTTGCAACAGTAT
Organism: Eufriesea mexicana; assembly: GCF_001483705.2. Lineage (NCBI taxonomy): Eukaryota > Metazoa > Arthropoda > Insecta > Hymenoptera > Apidae > Eufriesea > Eufriesea mexicana. Next base: position 1,372,876 of record NW_016907971.1, read on the forward strand.
AAATACTGATATTGTATTTGAAATATATATAACCGAGTATTATATCGTCATTTTCTCTGCTTTATTTCAATGGACAGTTTAAAAATGATTGCAAACAAAATAAGTAAAGGAACGTGACATTCTTCAAGCGAAAAAGCTTCTCAGAGGGTTGACGATTTTTCGCAGGAACTTCACGGTGCGATAACGTGCGCCTGCAAAGTATGTAGATGGCGTGCCAAGTGTTTTTTGCTGAGATCTTCTTATATTCGCCCTGAGTGAAAATGATATAGTCGCCTGTGCGTGCCAAAGACAATTTACCACACCCAGCTAGCAATTTAACTTTCTTAACTTATAAGACAAATTCAACTTTCTTGTTCACTGATAACAAAATAGACCAGATCCTCGATTGCAACACCAATACGGCCATTTCGAAATAACTCGAACTAGCTTAATTCTACTTTCAATCGAATTTGCAAAATCATGCACTGTTATGTCTCAACATTCCCGTTCCCTCCGATACGCGATAATTAATACACTCCTGCAACGTGCAAAGGTATCAAACTATGTTGATTTCCATACCAATAGAATAGGGCACGGTATGAAGTTTCTAACTTGCCTCATGACCACGGGTTTTCGAGGGATACCCAAACAAATAAAGGGATACCCAGCGTTCCACCTGACCTAGTTCCACCGGCAGATGTTAAGAAGCTAGACCACCTTAATGTGTTCAAAAAACTATGGAGTTCGTTTTCTCCACCTGTAGACGCGAACATCTTGACGAATGATCTGTTCCCGTGTCAAAAAGACACATAGATCTTCAGAGAGACTCTTTAATGATCTATTTCATGACCCGTGAATCTATTTGATGATGAAGTCGTGTGTAACGAAGCGATCACTCATAGAAGCCCAATTGGGTGTCTCGTAGACTGTTGATGATCTTCAAAATGGTTTCAGACGAGTCGAATGGTTCTGAGATACATATAACTTGATCTAAGGTTCTGTTAAGTACACTAGGTCCCTGGAGAACATGTGAAATTCAACTTCATATTGTTAAATGAAATTGGATGTCTTTAAATACTAGAACTGCCAGCCTCTAACGTGCGTCAAAATAGATGGTCATCCCTAAGGATGAAATATCTTATAATCATTACCCAGTGACAATATTTCAACTGCACAAGGGACTGTAAAGATGCCGCAATCTCTTTCAGGTACCTTATTTCATAGATCACACTATACACACATCATCAAAAAATTCTACTCCCATAGAACCAAAAATATCCACGAAACCGTGATCAACTAGGTGAAAAATAGTTTATCATTAATAGATCTAATACTAAAAGTGAACCTCGGCTAAAGGAACCATATGACCAAGTCTGAACCATATAGCAATCTGTATGACCAGCTCCAAAAGTCATCTAGAAGTAAATCAAGAATAATCCGTGTTCCAATACACATTCAATATACATATCACAACCATATCAATTATTCTCATCCACTAATCATCCAATCTACCGACTTTCCAGCTACGATTGACACTCGACAGGATACTCGATAAAAATAACATTAAAGGTACCACATAACAAAGTCAGCCAGTTAATACGTCAATCTACGGTACAAACTTCAAACAGGAAAACACCTCTAATATGCATATAATAACCATATCAATTATTCCCCAATTAAAATCATTCCCATCGGCCAGTCAGCCAACCTACACACCTATCAACCACGATCGACGATGATCGATCGGTCATCTAGGCTAAGGCCGAACGATCACAGCGAACGAGCTGTGTCTCGTGACACTGTTGGCACTGCATAATTAATGAACACTCTGTGAAATATTCAAATAACTGTTACACCTTTATCGCGCGCTCGCACGACCAATTGGTTGAAATTGAACGGCCGCTAGGTTCGCGCAATTATCAGCCGGTGACCGGTAAAAACATCTGTTTTGACTTGCAAAAACGTCCCTGCTGTCTGTCACGCGGACGGGCCCCGGAAAAACCGACGGCCAGCGTAATTAGAAAGTATCGGCCGCGTTAATTGGCGCAATCAATTAGCAATAAATTTCTTCCTGCCTACAGACGCAGCGAGGTTTTACGCAGGGTTTCGTCATCCGACACGGAAAAATCTTCACGCGATAAAATCCTCGCGACCCGTGTGTAGCCGTGCGCGATAAGTTATTAATAATGTCTTCGATTAGAGAGCGGACGGTGTAGAGTTTATGCACGAACCGCAGGATACGCGCGAACTTTCACCCGAATGATTAAGGACGGGTGTTATTTGCGAAGCTGTTTTTATTAATACATCCGCGACCGGTAATTTCGCCGGGGATACAAAGGTACGACGTGTTTGACACTGGATCTCCTAAACAGGTCAAAATGACTTATTTCAGACCTTTTATCTATGCATTTGCTTGAGTATACAGTTGCTTTTGGTAAAATTGATATTAATTTTTATTCGAACACTATCGTGATTATATATGTTCCTTTACTTCATTATACTGCTTTAATTATCATCGATAATAATAAATGAATGGAAGATGAATGGCGTTATAAAGGTTTATCCACAACGCGTGATACACCATTACATCAAATTATGCTAATTTGGGGGGGGGGGGGGAGCTAAAAATATCTGGAAGATAAATATCGTAATAAATTGAAATTATCTAGTTACGAAAACACGATTATAATTGTTGCGTGGTAGGTCACAGACCTATTGATACGTATATGCAAGTAATTATCACCTTGGAGCGATCACTATGTTCACGGCTGCTAACTTTTCTTACCGATATTAATAAACTATGCGCTCTCGAGTTCAACATGCTATAGGAGCTATATTCATACTCAGATTACGCATTCCGTGTAGTTTTAGCAACGATGTGTATTTGAAAGGCTTCACAAGAATTCCTTCATTGTAATTCCAGTGCGTTATTCTAGTTACAGCAGCTATGGTCGATTTGCATAACGATTTACACTGCCAGAGGCATTCTTCGTTAATTACACTTTCTAATGTTGTCACGATAGTTCTTAAAATACCTGCGAATTTTTGCGCCTTTAAACTATGAATTTTTACTTCCATATAACTATCACAAGCTCCTTTCATTTTCTCTTATTTTTATCGCATAACCATGAGGCTTGCGCAACGTAAATGGTACTTTTTCGTAACACAAAGCTAATAAATAACCAGCTGATAACTTACTGTTGATTTAATGGACCAAAAAACGGTGTTATCGAAGCTGCAATGTAGGTCTGGAATATTGAGAAATCTCAATGATCGAAAGTGGACTTCCAGAAGCTGGGATCCAATTCTACAAATCTACGAAGTCCTGAATTTTGAAAATCTAATTTCAAATTATTAAAATATCTTAAAGGTACAAAAGCGACTCACGGAAGCTATAGTCAAATTTTAAAATTCTACACGATCTCAAATCTCAAAAATAGAACTATCGAAATTTCATTCCATCTCTAAAATGCTACCAAATCTTAAATTTTAACCATAAAGTTGTTAAATCTAAAATCCTACAAAATTTCAAACTTCAAAAGCAGAGTTATCGAAGCCATGATCCAACTTCAAAATTCCATAAAATTCGAACTTCCAAAATACAATCATCGAGCACGAAAACAGTCAAACTCCAAACTTCTGTAAAATCTCAAACCTCAAAACAATTGTAATAAAAACACGATTACAATATCTACAACAGCAACTCTAAAATACCATGCAAACTCAAATCTACGAAGACCAGTCTCGCCCAACCTACAACCTAAGTCTACAATCTAAAATAACACATCTGAAACCTTCAAGAACCTAGCTCACCTACACCGTACAATTTCGCAAATTGTAATCCACAACCGCACAACCATTCCTCCGCTTCGAACCCAACGCTTCACGTCACGAGGTTCAATCACGAGGCGATAAGACAGTGAGTAAACGCGAAATCGGCAGGAAAGATCAACGCATTCCAAACTGTACTACAATTTTTCCTTGCTTTCTCGGTGCGATCACGTGGCCAGTGGGCTCGCGTCTTATACAGGCAATTAAAATACTCGGAATACGAGGAATAAGAGCGTTCGACAATAAATAAATCAATGGGGGCGCGTGCGTTTCTTCGCTTGGTCGAGCGTGACGGCCTGGTCCCGAGCCGCGACGCTAATCGCGAGCGCTGCGACGCCACTGCACAAGGGTGGAGAAATCTCAAGATCTCCCCTCAATCCACCATTGCCTTCCCTCACCACCCTCCTTTTCCACTGTCTTGTTAATTCTTTTCCTTTTCCCATTTTTCTTTATTTTTTCCCTTTCTTTATTTTTCTTTTTCTTTTTCTTTTTTAGTTATAAGAGGTGGAATTATTTTAGTCATTACTTTGTGGAAATGCTAGTTTCGTGAATATTTTCCATGGTTGATAAATACCGACCTTTTTGCATATTTTTTTGGGGGGAGGGGGGGGTATGTTCTTGTATTTTGTTCTCTTTGTGCCGTTAGGAGATTCCTTTATCCGAAGATTTGTGTAAATTATGACAATATACCGTATGCTTGTCTATTTTATTTATACATTTGTACTATTGATGTTATTCATTATTTATAAGGTAATTTTGTTGTATTATAACTTTCGAATATAGCATCTTTTCTTGCTTCAAGGATAACTATAAGAAAATTATTTGTTTACATTTTCTCAAAATCAACGATAGTGTGTAATGTTAGATTGGAATACAAAGTTTAGATTAAATAGTAATTTAATTAGAAATTAGTAGAATTTATAAATATAATTGATATAAATACAATAATATCTTTGACCCAAATTTAATTTTGAAATAGATAACTCGATCGTGGTAGGCAGCTACTTAATCAGACTTTAACCGGGTACGAAAATAATTAATTTGATACACCGATCGAAGGATACAACGCTAATTAAATTCCAGTTTCGAGATTTAAAATTGCCCATTTATTCAATGAAATCCAAGAATAAATTTTATCACTTTTCCGTCCAATTATACCGTCAGTTAATGCTTTCGACCGATATTTCACTCTGCATCGTTCACATTTGCTACGCTTTATCGCTTGTAAATATTTCTTTTTCCGTTTAAATCAAGTTAAACACGGCTGTGGCTTATTCGAAACGACGGTGGCGCCAATTAATTGTGACTAATTTAGTTTTAACATATTTAAATTATTAGAAATCCAACTAACTCGAGCCATAAATATCCGCGAATAATCAGCGTGCGCTGAATATAGACGGAACAAATGAGGTATTATATTCGAACCTGCAGTAAATTTTGGCAAATACAAACGTACTTATTAATTAGAGAGCGGCGAAACCAGCTTTAAGGTCATCATGGCTTCCTTTTTCAGACCACCAGCGGCCCTAGCGCGTAAAACTCGCGACTGCTTTTGTTAACCTACACAATATGAATGGAAATATGGTTTGGAACAAAGCGCGTAAAACGCGGAACACGTTGGAAACGATAAAACGTCGTGGAACTGGCTGAAACAAAATACGAACTACGATCCAAACAACAAAGCGTTAATGTTTCACAGGATGAAATCTTGCATCTAGACCAGACGCGAAACGCGACGGGAATTTATACGAGACGCGGACATTTAAACGTAAATTCTAATTTCATCTAATCCGAAATCGGAGTCCAAGTTCCATTGTTTCACGTTTCCCAGCGATTTCCATGAAGAAAAACAACGGGCGAAACATTTCGGTAACGTTTCGTGATACGTAACTTAGCAGCTAGATTCTTGAGGAGATCGCTATAAAACGTTTTCTCAGGCGCCATTTTCGTTGAGGTTATGTTCTTGAATTAATTTCACTAAATTTGAATTATATTTCACAAAATTTGATACGTTGCGAGTCTTGTTATTCTATTAAGGATTCATTTAGGATATTTATCAAATGTAATTTAACGAATTATAAATATTTTTATAGAAATTTGTGAAGGCCCAATCGTAGGTCATCGAGTGATCACAAAATGGCGATCACAAATAGATTATTCGAAACGGTAAAAGTTAGGTAACGCTGTCGACCATTTTTATTACAAATTATTATCATTTTGTCGACAAATTCTCATCATAAAATTTTCATCGAACTTTGAAAATTGAAAATACTTCTGGCGAAACCCACGACTCGTAGTACTCCGAACTGAAATCGTGTGACAAAATGGCGGTCGCGATTGGAAAAAGGTTGGGAAACACTGTCCGGATACATCCTCTCGATAGGATACGATCGTTGGCCGCTTATTATGGAAGGCCAGCATCGAAAATCACCCCCTGGACGAGCGGATAACGAGCGAAAGGAAAAGCAATGGCATTTCGAAAGCAGCCTTCCCCGTTGCAGGAAGCGCGGCCGCTCGCGTCCCATGGCTGTTCTCACGCGCGGAGTTACGCCACGCGAATTATTTATGAAATATCTGCCATCTGTGCCGAGATTCGGATTTCTATAGCGTGTTTCTGGTAGCGCAATATCTTCGCGGCCGTCCGTATTAGTCGCTCCGCTCATAATGCCGAACAACGAACCAACGGCCGCGCGAGATACAGTACGCTATCGTACGGATTACCTGCAATGGTAATGCCGTATAAGTACGGAGCGACTACGGTTTATGCGCGCACGCATATATTGTCCCAGACGTACCACGTAACAAGCAACGGAACCGCCGATCTATCTATCTACCCTTTTGCCACTGTGTACGGCTGCATGTCCGAACCACCTTTGTTCTCCGACGCTTACAACCTGGACTCAGCTAAAAAAGTAGTCGCAGACGCGGCCTCTGTTTTGTAGGAGTAGACTGCCGATGCACACCAGAGAAAAACGACTGAGACGTTCCAGACGGCTGGTCTGCCTGATGAAAAGAAGCTTGGGAAGCGTTTCGAGAGCAATTTTGGGGTTTCCTGAGATTTGGCTGGGAAGATATGAAGAAGATTAAGTTAATTTCGTGATGGTTTTGGGGTATGATACATACTCGTTGAGAAAAATGAGTGGATAGCCTAAACGATCGGCACTCTTAACGAAAGGAAGCCTGGACAGTTTAGAGGGGAATTTTGGAGTTTTTTGAAAGATTATCGAGGAGAGCTAAAACAAGCATAGATATCAAAATGATGAAGTAATAAAATTAGTTCGATGCTTGGACGAGAATATTTAGCGACGAGGAATTCAAGTAGTTATTGTCGAGCACTAAGGTGACACGCGATTTAAGTAGTCCGTGACGAAACAGATCTGCTTCCTCAAAGGGAGCTCCCAAGAACCATGCCTATAGCTAAAACGGTACCGCGCGTGAACGTCAAGAGCACCGTGTGTTACACGCCATTAGATTAAACCCAGGCACCTCTATTGAAGAGTCCCCATCGCGTAGGAATCACGTGTCACGGTTCAAGACTTAATCATCCGCTGGGTCGATTCAAGAGCTCTAAACGAAGGTATACACAGCTCTTCGCTACTTCGAATAGCAAGAGAAATAACACACTATGTCACATTGTTTCAAAATCTAGTACTTCAATAGAGAAGTCCAGCTCGCCTTTTTAAGCTATCCTTTACGACAGAGTTAATGTGATATCGCTGTATAGGGGAGCTGAGCCACGAGTCTGTAGTTCTAAGATGTTACTTGCTAGTATTCGACGAGAAACTATTGGACACCTATAGGAGGTAATAAATGAACGCTCAATGTTGTGCTATGGTTTAGTTTACCCGATAACCTCAATGTTCGATAACTATTGTCTCCTTTAGTATAGATACATCATTCAACGTAGACCGAGCATTCAATTTTGGTCACTTATAATCATTCCTAACATAGAGTGATCACCTGACATTGGATGACTATAGTCGCCTTTTAGACAGACGATTATTTACTGTTGAGTGACTACAATCATCTTCAGTCCATAACAAAAATTCTGCATTACATGTTTCTAACTTCAATCCATACAAAGCAAGTATTCGACTTGGAATAACTATAGTCGTCTTTGCCAACAGAACCTCTATCAAACAAAATTCAGAATGAAGAAAAATATTCCTGAAAGAAGCACAATAAACCAATTACAAGGTACTGGACGAACACCCTCCGAACTTCCGTCAATCACTCCCTTCTACCCATTCCAGGCCCTTCTTGACCCAACCCAACTGTTGCTAGGTCGAAGAATCCGTCCAGACCCGGTAGATCCAAACAAGGCGAAACGGATCGAGGGCGGCCAGGCCAGCGTCCACAGGCGGGTCGGAACTAATTCAAACCAGTGGATCTGTGAGCAACCCGGGGCGGTCTAGACAGGGATCAAGGGGTTTCGGATTACCCGTTGATGGGGCCGGATAAATCAAAGCCGGGATCCAGTTCAAATATTTGGCGTAAAGTCTAAACACCCGTGAAGTTCCAGTCCAAGCAGCCGAGACAAGGAACCAGGGAACCAGGCTGACCCATGAGAAAAGCATTGCATGCTCTGATAATGCCTCCAACGGGGTCACAAGAGAACGACACAGCGGTGCACGGCATAAAGCTCGAGAAACACAGTCGGCCAGCTCGTCATGCGACCCTACGAAGGGGAAGGTCAGAGAACCCCTGGAGATCCGTTCACGTCAGCCTCTATTATATCGGTGACCTGGCGAAGCGTGCATGCACACGCTGCACACGGGGTTGGCCACGAAGAAGAATATCGGAACATTCTAGCAGCAGCCTGACTCCGCGTACGTAGCACACGTGGGTCACGCTGTGTTCGTTCTGCATCTACCTATTTAACGACCAGCCAGACAACCAACGCTAAGTACGCGAGTCAGGCGCATTCCACCTGCTCGCAGGAACTGCTGGGACGTTCGCTGCGTGGGGACATATGTAAGTCGGCGTAACAGACTTAACCTCAAAACTGCGACTTCCGTTACCTCCTTCGCGCGGAATTGCGTTCGCTGAAAGGTGTTAAGTGCCTGCGAATGGTAATGTTCTTGTAAATGCTGACGCGGTTTATCATAGTATGGCTAATATTAACTGTGAACAGTTCGGATATTGTAGTCCATAAATCAACTGAACTAGGGTGTTTACTGCAGGTACAAGTTCGTGTTTTAGAACACGGCACGTGTTGGGTTACGAAGAAAATTAATTTGCTGAGATTAGGGGTAAGAGGTTAATCGGTTGTGCATTGTTTGCGGAATATTCTTAACTTTAAATGGATTTGTTTGGGGAATACCATTGTACTATATGGCTGAGATTGGTGAATGTTTCGAAGTTTGGTTGTCAGGGATATCCACAAATTGAATTATCGGATGATGTGTATGTTCGAGTTTGAGTGGGTGTAGGATGCATATAGAATATTCGGTTCACTCTTTCGGTCGCTTTTAAGGCACTTACGAGCACAGTTGGATATTTTCCAATTCAGCTTGAAGCATTAAAGCGATCAACGCAGGTTTAATAGATATATAATGAGAATATAAGTTTATAATGTAAATGGATTTTCTTTAATAAAATTTCTGTGTGGCCTAAAGATACAATGTGGGCTTAAAAAGCAATGTACGAGCCCCTGTTTGAGCAATGCACGTGGCTTGCCCGCCTTTGTTCCTTGAATGTTGTATGAAGAGAAAGGAAATTATTAGCAGTCGTGTCAACAAATCGAGTTTGCTAAACAGCCTTTGTCACTGGTCTATGCGTATCCAACATATCCTAAACAGAACACATGGCATTCTTAATCGCTTCTTGCGCTATCCTTACTAATACCTCCAATCCAATCTTATATGAGCTTTCCTGCTGCGAAATCCATGACAATTTTTACAATAATTGACTATTAATCTTGCTAAGTAGTGACTGAGAAATATTTCTCGAATAATACTAAAAAGAGTCAGAAATCAGTCATTCTAACTGGTCTGATAATACTAACCTCAATCCGAAATAAGCTTCGCCCATCATTTCACTTCAACCACGAATGACAAAATATGAAACCGTGCCTCACAAATTCCAAATATTATAAAGACACTTCAGTAGCCCAGTAGCACAGAGTAGCCCACACCTCCACAGAAAATTATTTTCAAGCCTAAATAGCCTAACCGTGGGTCCACCTGACGAAATACCTTGTATACTGTAATTCATGTATACTCCGAAGCATTACAGTCAGATTCTGTCAACAAACATCGTCGATCGGCCAGTTAACCCATCTATTACTCGTCCATCAGTGGCAACTCTAGGGTAAGTATCCATACGCGCATCACAGTTTGCGGGCCATTTGTACATAGGGGCCAACTGAGAGCGTTGTTAGCACCAAAACCAATGGACGCCGGTGGCACCGTTTCCATGGGAATTCCCGACGAATTCGCAGCCGAATTCGCATGGCCCTCAGCCTCTCGTTTAATTAACATCGCTATCAGAGCACGCCGATTCTGTATCTTTTATGAAGGCGAACGCTGGAACACAGGACCAGGCCGGGTAATTGGTTCGATAATTGGGCATCATTTTAAACATACGGATTATCCGGGTTTCGCAGCGACTATCCACTGCCTGAACAACCCGTCGCGTTAACGGAAACGAGACTTAATCAACCGCGTCTACGCTGATGCAATTTTCGTGCCCAATCTTCTGTAAATGGACTCGATGAAGACGCTGGATTAAAATCGTTTGAGTTGTTGTGATGTATAATTAGACTCATGATTGAGTCTAACGAATTTTTAGTTTTATAGTGTTTATGTATCGTGAGTTGGCAAAATTGAAACGCAAAAGAATTGAGTACAGGCGTTGAATTGGTTCGACCGATACATCGAGATTCCTGTTAGCATGTGCTGTAATTTAAATTACGTCCAATTTTGGTTCATGAAAAAAAAGAATTAATGACGAAATCCGAAGAGCACTATCCTATTATAATGATAGTTTATACAACGATAACTTAAAAAAGAATGAACCGTTTGTTTCGAATGATGAGACGCGCAATTGCGAAACAGTCCAAAGAACGATCCACGTCGACGTTTAATATTCGACTTAAATTGTTCCCAACGAAGCCTCTATTGCTAAAATATAAAAAAAATTCCAAAAAGGGTGTCAAAAATAAAGAAGTGCGTGATAAAGATGAAAGAAAAACGGGGTACGTAAAAGATAAAAGCAAAATTTGCCACGCAAAAGTGTCCCTCGTAGGTCGCGACATTTCGAAAATACAGTGTCGTTTCGGAAAAAGCTCGCGAAAACGAGGGGAGAAAAAACGCCGAGCCGCTGTAAATTTGTTCGCGGCCCAACGAGCAACATAATTTGCCCGCTTTAATATGTAATATAACTAACCCCGAACCGACTCTCCCTCCAGCTCTAGGGACATCGTAGAGGCGCGCAAACAGCCCCGCGCTTAATTTAAACGCGCGTTACGTAACTTTCGAGGAATAAAGGGTCGACTGGGAGAGAAAAAAGAGAGAAAGAAAATAGGTATGCCGAGCAATTTCTTTCTCGCAAAAGCGACTCGTTACCTGCCGCCATTTTTAACGTACCGCGAGACCTCTGGCGGCGCTCGGCCGAGCTTTCCAATGACGGCCACGCCGCAGTGCCAGCTGGGAAAGGTGTGGAGTTGGATCGTCGAGACGGTATTATCGAATCGCGCGGCAAGACGCATAATTAGGTCAGACATCGTGTAATTAATCAACGTAAATCGGGACGTTTGCACTTGCGGTGTCTCTATAATTCCTTCGATCAATATGCATAGGATTGTTCGCGACCGCCACGACTGTTAGATATCGATACATATCGATGCTGAGAATCGTGTGTTAATCGATCTAACCGTTTAGCGGCCTCGATACAGAAAAACAACTACTGATAGTGAGCGTATTCGTCAGACGCTCAGTGTTTGTTTCAAAGCGTTAAATTTCACATTGGCTTGGAGTCTCTTGGGAACATATGTCTTCTGATGGGATTCGTCATGGGCGATTAAGAAAAACCTTCGTAAATGAGGTTATGTTTCGTGATATTTAAGCTTATGCTTAAAATTTGCTGCTCTTTGTAACTTCTGACTAATAAATTTTATTTATGAATTATGATTACAGGTATATTCGTACCCTCTAAATTTCCCACTTTGATTTATCATTTTCCTTTTCTCGTAATGCAGATTTGAAAATTCTTTTTACTAAGAGTGCATGTTATATCTCAATGGATATAAACTTTATTGCAAAATAATAATTCATTGTCACCACAATAGGAATTGTCATAAACCGCCGTAGAATTATGGTTTCAAAAATATTCGTAGCACTTCGACAGCTAACTTCAAATGATGGCTATTCTTTTATGATACAAGTTTCAAAATCTTAATGATACCTAGAAAACAAGTACCATATTAACCAAGCTTCCAATAAGAATAAACTTTATAGCAAAATAATAATTCAGCGTCACCAAAATAGGAATTGTCGTAAATTACTGCAATATTATGGTCAGAGAAATATTTGTATCCGTTCAAATGTAAACTTCATACCTTCAAACGATTTCTATTCTTTTACGACACGGGTTTCAAAATCCGTATCGTGTAATGAGGGCAACTGTCGTATAAATACAATATCGTATAAATACAATGTCGTATAAATACAATATCGTATATACATATAATAATAACGTCATTCACAAAATTTTATCAAACTTTATCGCAAAATAGCAACAAAATTGAATACGTTGTACAAAGACCAAGAATTTCGTATGTGTCAATAAATAGCAATAACATAATTAACAAATTTTATACTTTTTCTTCTACGACGTCACCTACTTTCAAACTTTCAAAAATCTCGACACGTAGAAACTTTACTCCCCGCCGATCTAACGGAATTCGTCGGTCAGTTTTCCAGGTAAATGCTCGTAGACCTTCCACCAGACTGTCGTGACTCAAAAGAGTGCCGAGAATTGAAAGCAGAAACGGTAGAAATTTGCCGCAATTATTTGCCAGTCAGGTATACCAGAGGCAACATCGCGCTACCTCGTGGCAAACCGTTGCCAATCGCGCCCCTGTACGCGTACGAACAGTCTTTGCAATGCAAATCTTCCATCGTACACGAAATACCTAACATTCGTCATTGTTAACGTGAACGACTGCCGCTCCGGCTGTACAAAACGCGACTTAAACGTAGCCGCGGAAGATCGAGCGATAAGTCGCAATGTATTTACGAGTGGAGGTCACGAGGGCGAAAAAGTAACCCCTGCAAGGAAGGAATTTCGCCAACTGCTAGGAATTTTATCACGACCAATCGCCTAGCATTCGTAAACCACACCAAATATCCAGGACAACCATGAGTGAAACCGCTTTGCATTCTTCTTCCCTGAATTCCAGAAAATTCAAGTAACAATGAAAGTTTGAAATTTTTAACTCGTTACACTGGTACTCAATTTTCAACGAATTCCAACGTTTCGAAATTGCCTATCCTTTCTTGAAACCATCATAGTGACATACCCAACGTCCAGCTGCCTTTAATTACGCGTGCAAGAAGCTAAGACCAACGCACCGGAAGAAACCACCTTCTGTCGCGAGTTTTATCTACTTAGGCAGCATTCGTGTTCTTGCTGGCAGGATTACGGGCATTCCTCGCGAAGAATGAAATTTTTATTTACCCCGAACGAGTCGCGGCTATCGTGAAGCGGAGAACAGGGAGACACCTCAGAATCCAGCGAAACAGCATCGAATGCACTCCGTCGTCCATAGAGGAGAGATCAGAGAAAACAACGAGCACGATTACTATCTCTGTTTCCTGTACTCGAGGAACGAAAGTACGCAGTCGGGCAAGAAACGTTTTTCCATCTCCTTTTCCTGCCCCCTTATCTCGGCAGACGGGGAATACGTACGAGACGGAGGCTTAATGAGGCCGTAGTAGTTCAACCAGACATTAAATCGGTGTCTGGCTAGCTAACAATTCCCCGTCGTCATTCCACCGGTGCTTTTTTCGTGCCTGCACTCGACTAATTTCCCCGGCAAGTATGCGAGACGCTTTCGAACGGCTGAACGACCTTATTAGACAGGCGCAAGCGGAATGTATCCACTTGCGTCGCAGATTATTTTACTCGGGGAGCAACCATTCCCGATAAGGATTCTAACTTATGTTCGACTGCGACTTCATAATTCTATTATTAATTTACGCTTGACATCGGCAAATTGCGATATCACTTATTGGGATTCCTCGGATACCATCTGAACGCAGTGATGTCTGTTATTGAATTGGATATGTCTATGAGATAGTTGCAGATACTATGTAACCTTCTCATGAGGTATACATGATTCACTGGATTTGATGAATATTTGTTGAATGATGGACAAACAATGCGATTTGAACTTTAGAAAGAAATTTTTATATTTTTTTGACAGCGTCTGGATTACTATAATTATATTCATGCATTTAAGCGTAGAAGGTTCTGGAGAATCAACAGTATTAAGTTTTAAAAATTATAGCTAATAATTTATGTAATATTAAGGAATATGTTTACACGTTTAGTTCAGGCATTGTTTTCTTGATCAAATATAAAGTAGCTCTAAGTTTAACATGTGAATCTTATTATACTCCTCATTTACTCTTTAGATCACAAAAGTAAAATATTTTAAGATTATTATAAACCGTGACATATTATTATACAATTTAAACGCAACCAAATATGACAGAGAAATGTTTAAAAACATAACAGAGTTTATGGAAACGTAATTTTCATTTCGGATCATATTAACCTGAGCAAGATAGAAGGGTCAGAGGAATGGTAATGGCTTGTAAGTAAAACTATTTTGACAAACCCAAGTATCAGACATGATAGCTGGGACCAGGTCCGTATCAGTATTTGTTACAAGAAGGATGATAAAGTGAAGAGGGGCCTGTTTCTAATGAGTATCCCTTTGACCTGAGCCGCCCTTAATGGAAGACCCTTGCCCTTCTTGTGGTTTTACATTCACTACTAAAATATAATTAAAGCGAAATATTAAATTAAATAAAATGTAGTTTAAAAATCAAAGGAAATCAAAGGAAAATCAAAGGGAAAAAATCAAAGGGAGTTCCAAAAGAAATTTTGTGTTATATTTTAGATTTACTCCAAAACTTGAGGATTCAATTTTTAAGTAAAATTTGTAAATAATATAATTAACTTATCTTGAATGTCTTGGCTGTCACAAAATCACCCCATAAGTAACGTAGCTTTCAGTAATTGTTTATCAATAATTAAACCTATATTTTCAATCACTTTTGACAATTATTTGCCATTTTTCGGTTAAATATTTTTATTTCTTTTTCATATTATACGATTCCCAAATCGTAAACTCAGCTCACAGAAAAATCACACCACCTGTATGAAGACCTATTGCAATTATACCCATTTAATTTTTATAAAATGCGGAGGCAACTAGCAACAAATACTCAGGCCCTAATTGCTATACTACTTCAGACAATTGTTATTCTCAAATTTAAGTTCAAATAGTCGTGCCATTCACTGGCCAAAAATCCTTGAAAGAACGTTCCTACAATAAATGGCACTCTCACCTTTACTATCCACGTTCCACGCGAAACGTCACCGGAAGAGCCATTTTTCGGCGGAAGTACACACGATGTTTCCGCAGTTTTCGTTCAAAAGCAGTTAGAATACGGCACAATTCCTAAGATTACCAGGCTTTCGTCTACGAACGACTTCACCACGCGGTACCGCGTTTCCTCGAGTACACTTTGTTCTGTTAATGTTTGCTCCGTTTCATCCAGCCTAAGTCCTGGTTACGAGCACACGCCCATGTTTGCCACTGCCCACGCAGAATTTCTTAATGAGCTGCTCGTTTAAACCGACTTTGGCCCACGAAATCATATCTGAACAGAGTTGGTCAAAATGGCTCACCCACCAGTGTTTCAGACTCCGTCATTGAACCGTGGAAGGGAATCCCTTCGTTATGACGTAAGTTTCAAGGATTGAACAAAGTAGCTCTAGAGGATTCTAGATATTCTCCAAGTATATTCAAATGACACGTTCTTAACATTTGCTTCGTTCGTAACCACGGATTAGAATGGTGTGTGCGAAGGTCTTATGATAGAAGGAGTTGGTATATTTTGTAGACTTTAGGGTGGAGTTGATGTAGGTTAGGTTCGGTAGATCTCCTCTACTCTCTACAATCTAAGATTTAGTTCAACCAAGCTGATAGTAGTCGAGTTCTACTGAATAGTATCAATTTCTTTAATTAAGTATTGCAAAGTGTGGTATAATTTATTCTTCAATAGTGCAATGACTTGACTATATATTGCTTTGATAGTATGTGAGAGAAATTGATCGAGAAGCCTGGTCTAGTTCTAGAACAAACTTAAATTAATTAAAAATCTACAAAATACCTACTTTTGTTTCTGCAGGAAGGATAGAAGAGATCCTATCTTGTCCCTAAATACTCTTTAAAAAAATCTGGGACAATAAAATGAACCTATCGTCATATAAATTTAACATTTCTAAACGAGTTATTTATATTTCAAAACAATTAACATTAAATGAAAAAGAAAACTAGAAATTTATTTAAAAACAATAATTTGAACAAACTTTGCTAAAAAAATTTTCAAAAATTCGAAAATAGAAATTGATCACATTGATCTGCCAGCAATTCAAATGCACAAGAGATTCTCGGCATTCCTATGAAAAATTCATAAAAAAACAAAATTCCAAAAAGTGTTCTAATTTTCCAAACATTCAGGGTGAAGCGCATCGCCATCAACAGCGTATCGATGCATCTTGTAGGTAAACACGCTTATCAGAATTGCAAATTTAATGGGAATAACAAATAAAACTGTGGCGTGCATTATGCAAAAGTGTGTACGCGCGATAATGTCTAAGATAAATATTTGTTAATTATATGTATGCGACGGCTCGTGTCGATTGGTCTAATTTAAAACCAAAATTGCGTAAATTCGCAAATAGCGAATCAGCGAACCGTAGTGTGTGCACGGCCGGGGGCAAAAGTGAGCGAGACAGACGACAAGGGTATGGATAGAAAGAGAGCATGGAAGAGAGATACACAGACGTCCCGATAGCAAAGCGTTGCTCTGCCGAACTCACAGGTCATGTTGCGGTCGCACGTTAATATTAATCGCCATTCAACCCAGCACGCAATTCCTTCTGTAAATTCGCCGGGGTACATTTGCCGCGAATCGTTGAATTTTCTATAAAACACCGAAAGGACCGTAAATGCACAACAGCCGCTCAATCTCTCACGGTTAAGCTAAATTATCGCCGGGAACACCAATCCTTAATTGATTCAAACAGAAATATTTAGCAAATGGAGGTCCACTCCGGAAGAACTCGCGATATCGTTGAACACGAACTCGGTAGAAACCAGCAAATTTAGCATTCCATCTGAAATTGGGAATTCCAGGGATTGCAATTTTATTTAAATTATATTAAATTATATTATCCTACTGAAAAATTTAACTTCAACAAATCGCGATTAACCGTTTGAGTAACACGCAAGTGAACACCATGATGTTCTGACCTTATGACAAAACCTGCCACTGCACTGGAATGCGATACGCAATTGGCGCGACGTTAGAATTCGAATACAGAGCCATCTCAGTCTTAGCGACACTTAAGATAAGAAAAGTGCGTTGACGCAGTTCAGATTCTATTCTGAAAAGTACCACTGTACTGGACCGTGATATGCAACGGGAGCTGCATTTGGATTCTAGGCCAACATCATCTCGGTCTTATTGATACTTGAGACAAGATAATAGCGTTGAAGCTATTCAAAATCTACATTGAAAAGTGTTATGCACTGGACTGCAATGCACGAGTGGTGCTGCGTTTGAATGCTACTGCAACGCCATCTCAGTTTTACTGATGCTTTGGATCAACAAAGAACGACCATAGTTCAATGTGTGCGTCTATGAGACCTCCATCGCAGGTCTCATCTCATCCTCCGTGCCATCTCCCAAGTCGTGTCTGATAGACTGGAAATTCAGATCCTCGTCACTCAAGATCCTCTATCACTGATTCTCATTAAATACGATATAATGAACAGTAATTTAAAGAAAATAATAAATTACCAAAATTTCTTCCACTCCGTTATATTACTGCTTACTCCCTCAGTCGTCCCCATCATTAACAGAGACTCATCTCGCGAGATGAACGATTTGGAGTGCCAGGAAAATTTGTCCAGGTCATTACTGCGCGGGGGTTACGAGACACAATAACGCTGTTCCTCGTTACACGCCAGGTAACCATCGAAAACACGATATCTGGAGCACCCCGAGCACAATCGATACGATCAATCTCGTTATTCTCTAGAGGAGCCAGCCACGCGCTTGGATTCGCTCAAAAGCCTGTCCCTCGGTGTGAGGCGATAACGTTAACGCTGACTACTGTGCGACTTATCAAAGGTCCACCCGAGCCTGACTAGCTACACGATCCAAAAAATTCGTAGGATAAAAGGAGTTGGGAGTATCGGTTTCGCTTTCCGCTAACGTCGAACGCGTTTAATATGAGAAATAACCTCATCAGCTATTTCGGACGATATTAACCGAAAGCAACATGTTCACTTGTGTTCGTGCGAGTGTTCGCGTGTAATGCTAACGCGAAGACAGTTGGACTTTTAATGTAGACACATAGCGCGAAGATGACTCGATGGCTGTGCCACATAGTTCGATACTAATTCATCATTAGTAGATCAGAGTCCCCGCGTGGTCCCCAGTGGCGCTGCGGTGCAGCGGCGTACCTTGATCGAATCTCTGGAAGATGCCGGATTGACGTCCACGAAAAGGAACGAGGCAGTATAAGTAGAATAAGAGTCACGAGTCACGAGTCATAGACAGCCGTGTTGTAGCGTGCAGAGTTGAATGTCAACCAGGGATGATAAACGCGATGCAAAGTAACAATCAGGTTGGTTAAATATCAAAGTCATACTGCTGTTTCTTAGTTAAAATTGCACATTCACCCTCGAAGAGGCTAGTTAAGGATCTACACGAGACTCGTACACGTACCACCTTCGTCTCAATTATGTTTCGAGTTTTTCTTTGAGCTTTGAGATATAACACATGACGCATGCGAGATTGCATGATTTGTGGACCTAATTGATAGATTTAACAAAGTACAAGTGAACTTTGTTAAAAGTTTTTTATTATTTATATTCTACACCGGGTGACCCATTAAAATGCAATTAACCTCGAGGTTTTAGGTCGTTTCGAAGATTCTTTGAACTTATTCTTTTCCAGGATGGACTTATTATAGCGTTTATATATCTCGAGATGATTTTACATATTTTAAGGTGATCAAGATTTTAAGGTGTTCTTACATATATGTGTCTTAATCAAATGTTCAGCTACAGACAAAATTGGAGTGGTACCCTAATCCGCTTATCTCAAAGGTCTCTTAGGATCTTGACAGGATCCTTTAATTTGTTCCCATTTTCCAAAATTGAAAATAAGTTTAAAAATTGTATTTTTATACCACTGAGGGTATTCAAAAGATCAAAACGACCATCGGCCTATCAACCACCAAGGGACTCGCTCCGAAAGCTATCACTTTGATCGTTTAAAAGTATAACCTAGCAAAATTGCTCTAACTATAATCTCGTAATTTCTGACACAAGTTACGTAAATCCAACGTCTATTTAAATGTCCGAAACTGTACTAATCGACGATTTAACTAGTGAATTATCGGAGAAATCAATCAGTCCATTAGCCGACGAAATTTTCAGCATAGAGACGAGGCGTTGACAACTCAGGCGAGTGGTTAACTGGTTAGGGGGTTGATTTATGACATAATCCGCAGACTAGCTGGTAAAGTAACGGAACGTGAAACCAAGCTGACTACGTGCTATTTAATTATGTCGTGGATGCAACAGATATCGCAAACGAGAAGAGACAAAATAACGTGCACTATCGTGATCGCTGACTAACACGGACCCCATTTTTATTAC
Organism: Eufriesea mexicana; assembly: GCF_001483705.2. NCBI lineage: Eukaryota > Metazoa > Arthropoda > Insecta > Hymenoptera > Apidae > Eufriesea > Eufriesea mexicana. The sequence continues at coordinate 1,392,662 of NW_016907971.1, forward strand.
CCCGTGTCATAATAAATCCGTGAGCAACAGTACTTGCAGAGATAAGACCTCGATACCAGTATTATATCGCTTCGCAGAAACGCTGCTTGCGTTTGGTTAATGAACCATGTCTGGTAATATATACAATGCCTAATAAAAGACAGACCGAGAGAGAGAGAACACGAGTAATCGATGATAAGAATCACGTAAGTCATATTTATCGCGCGGAGTCTCAGCTCTAAATGCACGTCGTGCGGTGATCGCGAATCGACAGATCGCTGATATGAACCACGATAAAGATCGAGATAGAAAGATTTCACTCGGAACGAATACAGATGTACTTCAATGCGATCTTTAACGACTAGAATCGTTCGATCATTTCTTTCATTGTTAAAAGCGGCAGCTGCTGTAGGGAACTTGGTATAGACTCGCTGAAAACTGGTTGTCCGATTGGAAAATAGGACAGAGACACAGCGAATTTTCGAAACTGGAATTTGAAATATTTATAAATTGTAGGAATTCGAAGTTGTAGTGATTAGAAGCATCGACTTTGTTTTGGAATAGAAATATTTTTATTTGAGACCTAAATTTCTTTAGCTCGTGGCTGTATAGTATGGAGAAATTAAGTATATTGTAGTCAATGCAGTGTTTTATCCGGTATTTCACTATAATAATTTTATAAGACTTTTCAAATTTTGTAATAATAATTCCTTCCTAATACTTTTCAATATCTTTTTCTATTTTAATAATACTTCTTATAATATTTTACATTTCTATTTTATATATATATTTATCTGTAACTAATATTATCGTGTATAAATAAATGAAGAAAAAAAAAGAAAAAGTTAGTGTTGAATGCAAAATTTCGAATTCTTAAAACGAGACATATTCTTGGATTTTAAACCTTTAAAGATTTTAGAGTCTCACGAAGCACATATCTACAAACAAGCTATCTTTATGCAAAGGATCAAGAGTGGAAGGTGTACACGATGATATCGGAAGCAATGGTGCTATCCTCGCGAAATTCTGGCACGTCGATATCAATTAATTTAGCCACATTTCCGGATCCCTGACTGGCATGCAGCCAATTCTGTCTGAACCAGCGTCTCAGATATTCCTGACCTTACTCTGGTGTGAGAGTAAGAGGAAAATAATGCCAATTCCAGTCACATTGATTTATCGTTTAAAAAAAAAAAGAATGTGTACAAGTAACTAAAAATAACTTCTCAAATTTATCATTAACGAGTGCGAAAAATTCAAAATAGACCCCATAAAGAATCATACAATCTGTTATGTAGCAACTTCTATATCGTATTTTTGAACAGAAAAATTTTAAATTCGAATAATGAATTTCTATATTTCATAATTTCTCCGAAATTCCACGATCTTTACAAATTAACAAAAATTCTATAAATAACATAAGAATCCAGACATATTCCAAGCTTCAACACTCGTTTTCAAGACCCAGCAACGTACACAAAACCAATAACCTGAACTACCCCAACCCCACAAAGAACCCCAACCAAACTCAAACTCGCGATTAAGCCGAATTAACCCTGATCCCTAGGCTACGCCACTCGCGAGACGTCGAGCGCAGCGACCCAGAGTTTCAACAGGCATAAATCTTCCTCTCGTATCACGCTTCGGCTGCTTTATTCGTCTCAGACGCATCTGTCGTCTCCCGAAAGCGGCGAAAACCGGGTGGAAGGAATGCGTGCGCCACGTTATAATAAACCTGACGCGGGTATTGCGTGAGTATCGGACAAAACGCTTTTGTCGCGACAGCGAACAAAGCCGGACAACGCGGTACAGGATAACGCGATGTAATGCGTATGAGAGGCGAGTGAGGGAAAGAGAAAAAAAGAGGAACACGAAGTGGAACGAAGAGGTAGGGTGTAGGCACGAGCCGTTCAGCGTCCGCAAAGTATATAAAGCGGAAACCATGCACCATTCACGGGAGTCACATTGCCGCAATGCACGCTGCGTCTCACGCTTCCTTGGACCTCTTCTCCTGCTCTCTGCACGGCCCAGCAGCTATGAATTTACCTCCAAGAGGCGCTCGTTTTCGAATTTTCCGCGTAAAAGGGTCTTGGTCGACGTGGTGCACGCGTTCAATTGAGGGAACGACTTGAACCTCGATTTGAATATCATATCGTTGCAGTCTTCCTCGGACTAGAGTTCTCTGACCCTCTGCGCTGTTGGTTCTGTGTGGTCAGCTTTTCATATCGCAATGAATTCTCCGGTTTCGAGTTCTCGGGAAAGGAAGAAGGATTACGCTGGTTAAATTGATGCAGGGATTTGTGGGTGCTAGCTGATTCTCAGGTGTTAGGTTTGCAAAGGAAGAATTCTGATTTGGTGATGGTAGCCTCGATAGGCTAATTGGTGAACCGGTCTGGTTCATAGAAGAGAGCGATTTTATCGGCAATCTGTTCGATGCATGTTAGCGCTATTTTACTGTTTCTTGAAACTAGACTCGTTTTGTATCGAATACTTAAAAAATTAGGAACTTCCAATCTTTCATACTGCCTTCTGTTCGGTGTACCTCGTGGTTCGTTAGAAGATTAGAAATCAATCGAAGAAGTGTAATTCTAAAATATATAACAACTAGGAATACCAAATAAGAAATACTAATTAACAATTCAATAAAAAGTAAGTGGCTGATAAGAACAAAGTCTTTGCGCGAAGTAGAAAATTTAACGTGTCATATTTTTAAACAGATGCCAATAGTCAGCTCCATTTTACACTCTGTGGAATAAAAGGAACCATAGATATAAGGATAAAAAAGCAACCCCCATGGCAACAATCTAAATAATCTGAATAATCTAAACCCAATAACAGCCCACCCCGACGAGATAGACGCAAATTCAAATGTACCCAAGCGCCCCCAAAAGCGGAGCAATATCAACCCAGACCACCGAGATAGAAGGGTGCAACGCAAACGAAACAAAAACTGGAGGGTGAAGAGAAGATCAGGCGAACGAAGAAGGGTGAGTTTCGCGGCAATGGCAATTTCCTTTCGTTTTGTGTCCAAGGGCGAGAGCCTGTGCATACTCCCAACGTGGCCTTCACCGCCCATCCCTTACACGAGGGGTGGCGATGCACGAGTGAATCATCATTCCAGGGTCGGGAGCTCCCTTAACGAGATAGGTCGTTTCGAGGAGGGTGCACAGGGTGATAAACATGCTGAATTCGCAAGGTCCTACACATTCGGCGACAAAACTGAGCACGAGAATTGTCCAAAACGTCATCGTGTAACAGTAAGATGATTGGAATTAAGATTGCTAATCGTTTACTCGATATATTTTTATTAGCTGCCATAATTCAAATTTAAGGGATGAAACTCTGCTCGCAAGATCAATTTTCAAAATACCAATCTGAAAATAACAGATAATTTCTTGTATATAAATATTACATATAATATTCTTTATTTGATATGTCAATAATTTTTGTTAAGAAACCTTTCTTCTATCTTTAAGTATTTTCGAGTTAACCATTCGCGTGTTTCATCCCTTGAATTACAGCCACTATAAAATATTTCACTCAAATCTGATCTTCCTCCTTGAAGTATGAAACTAATAATTTACGTGCTTTTATTATTACAGCTGCAAGAGGCTGTACATAGATAATTTTGAAAATCATTTACGTCAATCAGGATGATAAATAAAGAAGGTTAATTTTAATCATCTTATCTTTATCGGATACTTTGTTTGGCAATTTTTCTCGTCTGTTTCATTTTGTGCGTTACTATACGACAAGCCTCGTTTTAGGGGTGGTAGAGGGTCTCTGTAATTCGCAAAGGTTGCCAAGAGGGGTATTCGTGGCTCGAGTGTTGACGAACTACGTCGTAACTGCGAAATCTTGGCGAAACAAACGAGATCCACTCGCCCCGCTTAATTGTATCGCTTGCACCAGGTCGCATGCGCCTCCGTCGCGAGGATTCCCGGCGACTATTAAATTGCTTACACGGTAGCGGCATGAAATCATGCGGTAACAAGAGTACATGGAGGATCAGCGCGCGTTTATCTTGGCGTTCACGGTGAAATACGCTCGTCGTTAATCCCTTCGCAACTGTCTCCGTATTTCGCACTGATCCCGTGTTTTTCACTAGTCGACTATAACGAGGGCTGACATCCGCAGGGTTGTTTATTCGATTCGTTTCGTGTTGATCTTCCTGTGAATCTATTTTGGTGTAATTATGGAATAGTCTTTACGAGAGTAGTTTAGGGTTGACACTGAAACTATAGATTTGCAATACGTAGTTAAATATATCAGATATGGTACATACAGTCGCGTTTCTATGTGAACAAACGGCAACGTCAATTTGATCAAGAACGGCAATTATATGCTTTTAAAAATTGAAAAGGAAGGAACAAAAATTGTATACCTCATTTTACACATAATACTCGACAAAAATAGACTTGAAACAACGGTAATATATGCCAATGCAAAACAGCCTAGTCCCTTATACACGCCTAACCATGTCACATGATAAAGTTTCCATCAAGCGAAGATCTCGTCGCCGAGGTGTTAAAATATCACGTGATTTAAATTCGGGCAAATAGGGAGCGCCAGCAAGCCGAATAATTCGGAGGAAACGATCCGAAAATTTCGCAGGCTTACTAATTTCACCTTGTTTGCCCGTTGGCTGGCTGGCTGAAGTGTTCACTGAAATCGGTATCCAAGCACGTTCTACCAATTACAGATGCATCAGGCCCCAGGGAAATCCGGCCGGACAGGAATCCAGAGAGCGATAGGGACAGCCACGCGTGTATAATCCTGCGAAATAATCAAAGTGCGTGGGCTTCTGCTTCACCGTGACCTAAACGTCACATCATTCGACCAAGATTCGACGGGAGAATCACGATAGGACCCGTCTATATGGGAACCCTATCCTAGAACAAACGCGGAACCAATGGGTTGATACATACTAGAGCCACACACTGTCTGTGATCTTATGTTAGAACCAATTCAGCAGCCTGGAATACTATGACCTACAGACGACCTTGGATGAGAATATTGGTCGAATCAGAAGGAGATGAATTCGACAAGACTCTTTGTACTCTATCTTATTTTATGAAAGCTAACTCATTTGCTCGAATTTATTTTAAAGCGAACGTGGGAATACAAAGGGATAAACTCATGGAACTCATAGACATTGCTACATTCAACGTGTTTTATTTTTCGTTTAACTTCGAAACCAAGTTATGACGATTCCAAAGACTCACGTATACTCCTTTTCCTATGCCGTGACTAATTCGACAGAAATATGTGTATGTAGGTACGTTACTGGTCAATAGAATATGAGAATAGCATCAATTCTAAATGGCATTTCGAAGTACCTACGTTCCTGACTACGGATCAGTCCGGATAGAACATCGAATGCGATTTGGACCACAAAGGGTTAGTCAACGAAACTCTGGTTGGGTAAAGTGGAAAGATTAGCGATAATGGCGACAATTTCATCCGTAAAGCATATAATGGGAGTATCGACGCCCGTCACGGAAGCTCAACGGGATTCACACAAGCAGAGTGTGATCGCGCGGCCTGAAATTGAGTTTCACGGTGGCGCTAGTGTCTCTCGGTGTAGAGAAACGGGCCATGGTGCAATTAAAACGTTTCGCGGAAAACAATCCGAGGAAGGACGCGAACGACAACGGATACGTGGTTGTTTCGTTAAAAGGAGCATTACCACCCGGGTGGAAAGTTTATACGGAACGTGAAGAACATACGGAAGGCCGGAACCGGGGAGCACTTTGTCAGCTGCTCTCTAGAGCAACAAGAGTCTACTCGGCGCGGCAACGATAGCGCAGGACAGTCCACGGCCAACTTCCTCGTCTCCTTCGCAACATAAGTTGTACTCGAGCAACGTGAATATAAATGAGACTAACGAGCTCTCTGTGATGTCGGTAATGACGCTAGATTGCAGTCGGAACAAGCGAACGGTCAGCTAACCAAGATTCCACGTTGTCGTTGTCACGACCAGCGGCCTCCGCGATGCTACGGTCGTACTGCTATTATATCGTATCGATGAACGTGTGTATCAACGAAACATTCGCACTGTGAAATAGCTCAACTTCCTTTATAGATTGTGACTGGAAGAAAGTTGCTCGACGATGTAGCACTGAATAACAAATTTACGGTTAACGTTAAGATTGCCGACCTGTAATGCATAGCTAGGTACGATATACATATGTAACGATAATTAAAGTTGTATTACAGTGAAGAGATGATAGAGCAGTTGCTGTTTTAATCTGTGTATATTCAGACTATATCCGAATGATTATCTGGGCAATAAGTTCTGAGAATTCGATTTAGGGTAGGAGAATGAACGAGTGCGAGTTATTGATGTCTGATACGAGTGTGACACGTGTAACAATGACAAATTAATATCAATGACGTTACGTGAACCCAGATTAAAAATTTTAACCTACAATGACGAAATATACCTTCGAAAATTTGTGTTGATAATTATAGAAATGGTTTGAATCAAAATTAATTTTTTACTTATTTTACCTTTCTTCTGTTTACTTTAGAGAATTGGTCCACGAAATAGAGTTTGTAGTCGTACCATAATTAATTTTGTAAAAATGTTATTTAATATTTATTCAAATTATTTGTATATTTATTAAATACCATCTACATTTAACATCTCCATTGTTAAATAATCGTGTAAACTGCAAGTTGTGACACTTCCCATTCACCATAAAGAAGACGAGTTAACTCGCCCTCGAAGTACTCTGCTCCGTTAAAAGGTCAATTCGTCATCTTTTTATTTTTCTAGATTTTATCGATCCTTTTTCCGATTCTCCACGGGGAACTACTTTCCTTATAAATTATGTTCCGGAACGAAAGCTATAAGGTGTCAGAGAAACCGCTTCAGAAGACCGATCCTTCCTAGATGTTAGTCTATAACGAGAAAGAACTCGATGGCTATCTATCCCCCTCGATCGATTGGATTAACAGTTAGGAATATGTACACGGATATCTAGAATTTTGAATAGTATCAGATACACCAATCATGAAGCACGATTTCGAAATCGTCACGCGACGCAGACACACGATCGCTATCGTTAATCGCAGCGACTTTGGCTACCCAAAACTCCATTTGGAACGGATCACAGTTACGCTATCATCGGCAGGTATCTCGCAGCTCGCGGTATAAGTTGTGTGATCCCCCGAACAAGAAAAAGATATCCCACCTGAGATACACTTTTCTAACCGAGCAATTTGCATTCGAATACCCTTCACGCAATCGAATCAGCTCGACTTGCCCCCTATTCATGCCAGTCTCACAGATACCGGGTCTAATATCAAGCATCGACACCTCTAACTGGAACAACGTGGATTTCCAACTTTATCCTCGCCAGGTCTACCTTTCCAGGTGACATTCTTCGGTGCGACTCCTTCGCAATCCTGAAATACGTACTCTGGATACAGGCGACGACATCGTTCCATCTGGAGCGCCGAGAATAGCTCTGGAACCAGTGGAAGGACACGAGGGCAAAGCGCGAAATCGAAGAATCGCGCAGGTATGCTCGTTGCCATTAATCACCGCCATCTGACAGCGACACGAACATGAATAATTAGAGCTGCGAGCCGATCGTGAATAGTCCTTTCCTCTTGAACCAATTACCAGAGCCGCGTCTTCCAATGGCGGAGGATCGAGGGAACCGTGTAAAGATTATCAAAGAAATTGTTTCAGCGGCAGAAGAGGTAATGGGACAGGGGGTGGGTAACGTCTTAGAGCGATATTGATGGACTTTCGAGTGGAGACGTCCTGATGCCCGATAAGAAAACCTGAAGATCAAACAGGCAACGCTGCGATGGAAAACTGGAGAGAGGCTGACCGGGAGAACAAAAAGCAGCCTAGATGATAGAAGACAGGAACGTGGAAACCGAGGCTCGTTATCTTTGATAAATCTAAGGTAAATTAAGAAAAAGAAAGAAGGGGAGAGGAAAACAGCCAATACCGTGGAGAATGAGGGACATCAAAGGATACCGGCTGCTATTTCGAAGAATTATTGACAATATAATATCGTGATAATACTGCTTCGAGGACCGTGTGCAATAAATTGTGACTGAGTGCCTATGTAACGTGTACTGCTCATTGTATGCTTACGCCTTCGACGTCGCTACAGTGTGAATGTAATATTTGAACTCGTGAAGAACAATGAGAGAAAAATTATGATTTACAGGCATCAACGCCGAATCAGGGCCAAATTTGCGAAGTATTAGAGACATGGAGAGAACGGAGCTAATAGAGATAAACAGTGAATTCGAAATATAAAATTTGGGTCCCGAATATTTATTAATTTTCAGGACATTAATATAATATATTCCATGCTGTAGCTATTGAAACCTGTTCAGTGTAAGTTTATCAAATTTGCTTGTATTTGCAAGTGTGACAAATTAAAAAACAGTCCCTGATCTCCACGACATCTAGATGCAGTTGAGCGTACTTTCTTTCGCGTACATTTCGAACCTGAACTGCATACTAATGACACTCATTACTCGCAACGAACTGTACGCAATGAATTTAAAATCGTTGTAACGATGACTGGTATTTTCCTATCATAGCATACCTACGAATCGTAACAAAATTCTAATACCTGCCTTCGTCCCTTTTCTCGTGTAAACTGAACCTTAATGCATGTTAATTGGATATCGCAACTCGATGTTCCGCGTAAAATTTAACCATTGTGCTATTAGAATAAGGATTATCCTGTACAGAGAAAGATAAAGAGAAAAATTGGTACAAACGCGTATTCCGCTCGACCCTGTTCTCGAGCTATAGATACATATTTCAATATTTCAGCAGATCTCATACAAACCAAGTTAACTATCCATCACCAAAGCAAACACTAAAAACGATGGGAACGATCTGCTAGCATTTTCTCATTAAATTTTCAACGCGTTCGAAAATATCGAGGATCATCCCAGTTGTCTGCGACAATGATTATTCGAACACAAAAATGGATGGAACGCATAAAACAATTATTGATACGCCATACAAATTTTAACGCGTCGCGTTCGTTTATTACACATATACACACATTTCTTGGTTCGTTCATATGCATACTATTTTACACACATACGTAATAAAAGCAATTCTATACTCCGTTCAACGAGTATATAGCAGAAAATACAAACTGCACGTGAATAACACGTGATTGGACCAGGCCCGAAAAATCAAACCTGGGCCCGAGGTGATCCAAGCAATATTTTGAGGAAAATTTTGACTGACCTTACACGCAAGGGTCCCTGCTTAGAAGACCTAAACGCCGACTCTGATCATCAACGTTCAACAACCATTTATCTGGGTCCGCAATATCAGTCACTTGACCATTTTCTTTACATTTTCTGCGAATTCTCTGAACATAGTATAAATACGAATATGGCGCCAGCAGAGGAATGTTCATTACAAACACGGTTCTCGGTGGTCCCCTGACCTAACCTTCGCTACCCCAGTATTCGAGACACAGACCCATAAACATAACCCTACTAACCAGTCCCAACCAGCCCACCAACAGGTTTCTTCCCCTCCATTTATTATTACAACGCCTCGTTTGCTTCCGTGTAAACCTCATTTACACGATCAACCCAAAAAGACCATTCGGAATGGTCTAAAACTATCCATTACCACGACCCCGTGAAAAATGACCAAAGCGAACTGAAACTTCCATAACAATCGCAACTAAACTCCGCTAAATCTCGCGATTACGCAATTAGCCGTGCAGCGCGACGGAGTTTGATGGCGCACGGAACCGAATTTCGCCGAGGATACACGATGTCTGCCGATCGGCCGCGAGCGTGGATGCACGAAGCTGGCCGAAGAGCACGCGAGCCGGTATCGCGCTTGGCCGTGCTTCCGTAGACGGGACGCCATATCGCGTGTATTCCAGAAATAACGCGAAACTTCTTCGCGAAACGCGTAACTCGACTAGTAGGGAACAATGCCGCGGAGTCTGACGGCGCCCGGTCCCCGTATCCGGCGACAGCCTGGCGTCCATTCGAGCGCGCGCATGCGCACTCCGAAGTACGTGGACACGTAAGAAGCAAAGGTAGCCGGGGCCTTTCGTTCTCCCCGTGTCGTTACACTCGTATCCTTCGCTTTTATACCGGCGCTTTATGGCCGGCGATAAAATTCGCGAGCCGCCTCGACAAACAAAAGCGGGCATGACGAGGCGAGTGTTTCAAAGAAACCGATAAAGTGGATTTCCCCTGTGGTCTTCTTGTCGATTTCTCAAGACCATCGCGGGCAACTCGACCGCAAAAGCCAGCACGCAACCGTTGCTTGGCTTTCGAGTTTTTCGTGCCCCATCGAGAAGTAGGAAATTGGATGTGATCGATGGGTGTAACGTTTTATCAGGGGAAAAAAATAATTAGATGGATTTCTCGTTCAGTTCTCGTTAGCTCCGGGCTCATTGCACCCGTAGCCGATGGGGAATCGTTTAAAATCGGAAATAAAATTTCGCTCTAACGAAAGTAGAACTTCGTCGAGGGACGCGAACATTTAAAGATAAAAATATCTATGAGATAGCGACGCAGTCGTAAATAGAGTCCATAAAAGAAGAGTTCATAGAGTCCATAAATTTCCAACGAGAAACTTGCATTTCATCTCCACCTTGATTAAATGTTCCAACCCATGAACATCGATACCTTGCACGACAGACAAAGGGAAAAAGAGAAACGACGACGGGGTTCCATCTGCGTACAACTATCATCGAAGGTTCTCAGAAATCCGGCAATTCTCGCAAGACATCTATTGTGTCATCACCCGCAGCTTTTGACCTACGACAATGGAGACAAAATGGGGAAAGGTCCCTAAGCCCCGCAGCTTAGCTAAGCTACCGCCGAATTGAGTCGTCCGACCCACGGAGAAATTCTTTCCCCTGCCGCTAGACAGCGCCACCTACGTCTACGATGCGCAGCCTGTCTAGCAGCAGGCGTACTAAGTACATCATTGTTCCGTGATTTACTCGCAAAACGCCGGTCGTAAAACGAATCGTAAACGATCGCGAACCTTTGGGACCGGTGGGTACCTACTGTGCGTCTCGAAAGCGTGGCAAAAAACAGTGGCAACGGAACGAGCCTGGTCGAGCTGGCGCTCGTTTAACCAAGAAATGCCAACGACGACCGCGACAGCGACGTCGACGGTTTCCAACGCGATGCGGTTCGTTTACGTAAGACGATCCAGCAGTGTAAAAACGAGCGGAGGTAGCGCCGAAGATTAGCGACATCCCCGCGGCGCATACTCCAGCGGCGTGTACCGAATTAGAGGAGGGGCTTATTACCGCCGTTGCAGCTGTGCACTCTATAATCCAGCCGCGCTTTCCACGGCTGTAGATAACTGCATAACAAAGCGCCAGAGTGCGCTCACGCATACCTACCTCCGCCTTGGGACACGGTTATTGTTTCTAATTTAAAGCAACGATTTCCTGTCGCGCCGTGCGGAAACCAGACGCCACCGTGTTAAGTTCGAGAACACGGTGAACGAGGCGGAGTGACTCGGTTCATTCATTCGTTTCCTCGTTCGTTGCTCGCGCAACCGGGTTACGTGGGTTACGTAGGGTCAGCTATGTGCACGGAATACGCGTAGGCTTGCTTAGCGTCTCGGTCAACGGCACTAGCGCCGCCGTTGTCGGCTTCGGCAAATTTCGCCCGTTCACGGTTGGTCCAACGTTTGCGACAGATCAAACGGGGCGGCCATAAATCGCCAGACACTTGTTTCTCGCGCCTTCTTTCGTACGATTAATCACCGTTCCACGGACACTCGGTATCAACTACGGCGGTCCGGGACGTATTCGTAGGGCCTGGAAATCGTAGGAACGAATTGGAAAATGGAGAAAATGCACGGGGTGAAATATTTGGCTTTGATTTTAACCGGGAAGGGCAAAGGTGAATTCCAGGCAATGAATATATAGCGGGAAATTCGTTCGTTTGGAGTTATGGTTGTTTTAATTACGGAATTATTCTAGCTTAATATTTGAATACGATTAACGCACATTGCGCGGTAGCTGGTTGTACATTAGCGATTTAATTCGGAAATAAATCGAAGCGATAACCAAAGCGTTGAATTTTTGCTGCTATTTGAACATTTCGCATAATTATTGTAGTAGTTCCGCGAGGAAGAAATATTTAAGAAATGCAAATAATTTGGAATATTGGGAAATCGAAAATTAAAATGTAATAATGAAAATAAACATCGAAGAATCAAAAAATACCAAATATTTTGCTTTTCAGTGCTCGGTGGAATACGCAATTTCGTGATTTCCATCACCTTCGAAAATTTCAAGTTAAATTCCATCGCTTTTATCACGCGTCGCTTCAATAACGAGAATGCTCGATAATAAGGAATAAATCGTAAAATATTCTTAAGAACGGTCGTCACCCAGTGAACGGAGGAAAAATTATTTCCGCTCGTCACGACTGGAGCCATCTCGCGAGGGGTTCGTAATAAGGCGTACTCAAGGCGAAACTGGTCGAGCTATTATTTTTCTTACGTCGACGATTACAGTGGCCTCTACGGCTGGCACTCGATTGGCCCATCCGCGTGCGCGCTCTTCTTACCTCACCCTCGTCTAAGACCAATCTCCAGCGATCAGATCTTGTACCGAACGATAAGAGCAACGGAACTCAAAGAAATAGAGAAAAGCGAAGAGTAGCGAGGTAACGATAGAAGATCGAAGGAAAGGAGGAAGAGGTGCATAGTAGAATAAGGGGAGACAGATAGAGGCAGAAGACAGAGACAGGTTTACGTAATTTCCACGTTATTAATCAGCTCGTTTCGTCGCGCATTCCCTGGACATTGCTTAATCGCAAGGCCAAGACGAGCTCGGATTGCTTTAAGTGCTTTGATATTTGTCTTAATTTCTTATAAAATAGATTTCTTCGAACATCGGAATTCCGACAAATTGAAGAAAATTTCGACTCGGGCGAATTTGAAATATGGATTTATAGAAAAATCGAAACCATTAGGAATTTGAAAATTAAATTTCCAGAAACAGCGGAGATAATCGAAACTCGAGAAAATTTCGGATTTTGGGAATCGGAAACTTTGCACTTCTTTGAATTCGAGATTTAGATATCTGGAAAATTTGAAACACTTTGAAACTTAAGATACTTTCGAATTTCGGGAATCTGAAACTTTGCATTTGTTGTAGTTCGAAATTTGGGTGTCTGGAAAATTCGAAACCTTTCGAGATTCAAGAAAATTTCGAATTTTAATAATTTTTTCGATTTTCGAACTTTCAAATCTTACAAAACTTTTAATTTAAACTTAAAAATTATACGTGAATCCAAATTTTCATAATTAATTTTTTTCTTTTTTTTCTATTGCTACAATATACTCGTTGAAATAGTCCACTGTATATACAGGCAAAATTACGTGTAACACGAACGATCTACAAGGTTTGAAACCGTGGTTACACTCCGCTGCTGAGGAACGAGGTTAGCGCCACGACTTGACTAAACGTTTATTGGAGCATACGTCTGAAGAATAAAATTTATATTCCCTCTGACTATGTTCGATATTTTTATTTCTATTTTCCTTCGTCTTAAATACGAAGACAAATTGGAGCAAGTGCAACAACCACCACGACAAGTGTAATTAAACAAATAACATGTCATTAGATTGGTTACATATGAAACCGCGTTTAATTTATTTAACACGCGTCTCAGTCAACTAACTCTGTGCTACGAATGACAAATTAATTAACACGATTCGCGTATAATTACATACCATTAATTCCGCATACATTACGGCGAATTATATTTAATTACCCTGCGTTGTCCGTGATATATTCTTCAGACAACGTCATGAATGACACGAAAGTGGATTAAATTTTAAAAGCTATCAATGATACCCTTATCGAAGAAATATCGGAGCAATTTATACACTATCCCCTTTAAGTTATACGAGATGTCCTATAATCTATGGCGAAATCCAATAGAGAATGATTCTACGCAAAAAGAAATAAATAAAAACGTAGAATAAATATTCTTATAAATAACTTTAAATATCTCTGAGATAAGCATGCGCAAGGCAGCAAATAGCAAACGCAAACCAGCGAATGTTCGAAGACAGTTTTCCCAAAAACGGAGCAACCTACGAAAAAATTTTATTCCATATTTTTTTACTTATTTTCTTACGTAGAACCGTTCTCCATTCGATTTTACCACGAATTATAAAATATATCGCGTATAAGGCTCTATATTCTGTATCATTGAAAATGAATGGAGATACGCGAAAAATAGGAGAAAAATTATTTTTCTTCTTTAGCACCGAACAAGGTTATCATTCCACGCACAACGACGTCGCAACGAGGAACAAGAAGGTACAGAAGTAATGCGAGTGCATCTTATAGAAGAATCTATCTTCCACGTTACAATATTCTTTAAGAGCTGCAGTATAGCTCGGCGGCATATAATACGTAAGAGCTCGCGAAATGCACGTTTGATGCAAAATATTCCATCTCATACCTTCAATTTGTACGAGTTTTCTTGCGAGGAAGGCACCGAAACGATTTCATATTTCAGTCACGTCGATACGCATTTACGTACAATTTTTGATCAATTTTTTTCCCCCGGAAGCAAAAAAATCTTTCGCTTCTCTGGATTGATCTTTTTTTGTCGACAAATAAGAGAGAAAAAGAAAATAAATGTATTAACCCGTGGAGCGTATTGTCCATGGGAATTTTTGGACCTCCTATTCGACACTTTGTATACCTGTTGCAAAAGCGAGTACAAAGCTGCGACACCTATTCAACCGAAACGCTCTATTCTTCGCGGTGAATAATTTTAAATAAAAAAGGAAAAATGCCGGTTCGCTTCATGCTACGCATTCACTTTCGAATTCTTCGTCGAGACTTTTTGGAATGGATAATAAGATAAATGTAAAAATATTTAGGTGACTTAATATTAACACTTTGCAGTTGGCGAACTTTTCGTCACAGAGAAATAGTAATTCGAAGACTTTCTGCCATAAACTCGACGATGTTTCTAACACTGTAAATAAGAAATCGTATGCAAATTAAGACGTGGAATTATTTTACTTCGGTATTCCACGCATCGTTTGGTAATTGTAAATTTGATATATTAATTAATATCCATCTTTAGAATTTAATTAAATGGTAACTGAGAGGCGCCACTCGAGTGCAAAGGATTAATAAGAGTGAGAGATAGAGAAAAGAATTTACAAAATACAGTCAATCTCTGTGTTTAAATTAGTTTACTTAAAATTGCTGTCAATATTTAAATATTATTATCTAAATATATTAATTCGTTAACTGTTAGAAAACGTGGGAGATATTGTTGTTCGTTTCTATTCACAATAGTGATCATCTCTATATAATAAATTAAATTGAAGATCATTTCCTTAAATTGGTGATTCTACAAATGTTACTTCTTTGTCGTTCACTTTCGAAATGAGAGGCGCAATTCGAGTGCAAAGGGTTAAGAACACCGAGTGTGAAGATACTATCTAAATATACGATAGACGATGAAGTGACAGCATATTCTATGATTCTTAGCGTCTGTCGAGTAACTCGAAAGAATTATGGTACGTCTTGACAAGAAAATGAAAATGAAGACATAAGATTACAAACCACGTTTGATTTTATAGCCGAATGTTTATCAAAAGGTTCACAGCAATATTCGTGATTTGATTTAGATAGTTTCGCGAATCGCGTGGAATTTATCCGTGAATTATTTCTCATCCATTGTAATCTATCAGATCTTGAGCTATTCGCAACTTTTTCGTCATCAGGTGGTGAATCCTTTTTAATCCATTCGTAATTAATTGGATCATCGGGTCGTAAATGATTTTAAATCTGTTCGTGAACTATTCGTGGTATCTTTGTAGATTATTCGGCACCTGTCCGTGATCATATTGTGGTCAGTTCGAAAAGGATTCGTGATCCGTCCATGATTAGTTCGCGATCAGTTCGTGAAGGGCTCGTGATCAGTTCGTAAAAGATTTATATTCCATCCATGATTACTTTGTGGTCAGTCCGTGAAGGGATCGTGATCTGTTCGCGAATTATTCCTGCTTCGTCCATGATCATATTATGATCGGTTCGTGAAGGATTTTTTTATCTATTCCTGAGAGATACTTGATCTGTTCGCGAATTATTCATGATTCGTCCATGATCAGTTTGTGGTCAGTTCGTGAAAGATTCGTCATCTGTTCGCGAAAGAATTCCAACTAGTATAAGTCCCTGTATAAAATTTTCTGCCTATCAAATACTTTTCATTAACACCTGCATCGCGTTGAAACCCAGCGAATGAAGACTCCTTAATCGACTCGCGATCAGCCTGGGCCACTGTGAATCCAACAGAAAATTCTGCTCTTCGCAAACACCTCTTCATCGCACTAATACCATTCCCGATCAATCGTCCGCCGATCCTAACCAGCATAAAATTCTTCACCAAACGCTCCAGATTAACAGCTACACCTCTCTAACCCACTCCTCGCAGCCACTCCACCTGAACTTCATCACTCCCACAATATAAATCGAACGATCTCGCTACCACGTCGTAAATTCCACGAACGCGAAATTCCGACGATACTTAAACAGCGAATAAAAAGTCGAAGGAACGGCAGGTTGTAGGAGTCTGTTGGTGCAAGAAAGATTTCCGCTAATGCTGGATAGTTTATGAACGTTAACGAGAATGGCAAAGTGGCGACTTTCTCCCGGCGAAACCATGCATAAAATCGTCATACTGTACACCATGAATTTCCACGTTTTCCACTGTACTATTAAAGCCGGTAATAAGCCGAGTAATATTTCATTTCCGGCAGTTTCCTCGATTATGGTCGACCATAAGACGCTCGAGTATTTATTATTTCTACCCGTATAAAGAGGACGCTCGTGAACTTTTCAACTCTTGGTCATCGTCGTCGGGTTCACACGCGTCGCGTGTAATGAGTCTCGACGCTAAACCTACCACGGTCAAATGACTGATAAATGAAAGAGCAGTAGAATTAAAATAGAAATTGAAAGATCGATTGCACGTACATTGGAAGAAAAATCGCGGAAATGAGAAATCGTAAGACGATAACGTTGCGCGCGGAATTTTTAATAAAACCGTCATTCATGCCGTGGTAAATTTAATGCTAATCAGGCCTATCGAAGCTAATAGTGGATAAGGGTAGGGCGAATTAATTTCGACGAAAAATATTCGTACCGTGCGCCGAGTTTTATCGATATTCGAAAAATTGTTCGAGTTTCGTCGTGTTGTATTTCACGTACGGAAGTTTTATGATTAAATCTCGTGAATATTCGGTCGCTACGTTCAAAATGGATGGATTAAATATCTTAAATGCTATGAAACGTGAAGTGATAATGTTTAGTATCCTGTTAATTATTATTAATTAGTGATAGATTAATTCGTGCTATAAATTATAGTTGATCATCGATAGTGTAGTAAAAGAGAGACGTAGAATAGGTGTGGAATAGCTATGGAAAACGTGGATGATACGATAATTGTTTAAATTTATGGGACTAATATCATTTGGACAGCACTACCAACTATAGTTAATTATCTGTAATCAATCGTATCGATAATAAAATAAATTATAGATAATTATTAATGACTGTTAATAATATTTAATGACACGTAATTTAAAAAGCTCCTATATTATTACGAAAAATATAAATATATATAAATTATAATTATCACTAAATAATAATAATATTAATTATAATCAATGCGAGATATAAAAAATACTATTATGGAGAAAGTTTATGTTACGATAGGTGTATAAATTTATAAAAATATCGTTTCTTCAAGTCTCTTATAATGAAACTATTTATGCAAATAACAGGTGCTGTACCGTTTTAATAATTTAATTTAAGGTGATAGAATTCAGAAATATTGTTGAAATCGACGTAAGAAATTTATGACGTGACCTGAAAAGGTCTAGACGGAATGAGAGAGTTTTCCTACTGTGCGAGGAAACCCAAAAATCTTGGGCCACTTGTCGAGAAGAGCCGTACCCTGTCAGTCGTGCTCCCCCAAGTGTTTATGGAACAAAGCCCTTAACTTCTGTTACGATACAGCGAGTTTTATTTTACTCACGCTTTAATTTTTACCCGGCTCCGTTTCGAATTCAACAAATATAAACTCTTCTTCCTATACCGAATAATTATTCATTGGCTTTCAAGATGGTGGTGCAAGAATAAAATTATTGAAATTTAATTTTCACCGCTGCTGACATCGTTTCTAATTATACCTGTCAGTGTGACACTTGAACAACTTAATTATCTCTATTAATGCCGACGCTATTGCTACTTAAACTTTCACCAGACCTATTCCTGATTTCCATCAATTTCAAATTTACCTTCGACATAGGTATTTCGTATCTTAAAAATATAACGTATATAAAAAACATAATAAAATTTAAGAAAGGAAATAAGAAAATATTTCATTAATTTTCTAAAAGAAAATTTTAAATACCTCGATTTCCACGCCTGTCCATCTGCCGACGCAAGGATCCGTCGCTGAGAGGTTAGAGGCTCCAAAGACCGTAATCTAAGCAACCTTACACCAGCCAGGGGCTAAATCCGTAAAATGCAAAAACGTAGGGCCGAGAGAAGCGAAATCCGTGCTCGAGCAGCTTACACTCGAAAAGAAGACGCGAAAGAATGAAGCTTCGTTAGAATATTAAACGAAAAGCGGCGCAAAAGAAGTCGTTGAACTATAAAAGCGTATAAAATATCGACCGCAGCGACATCCTTAATCGAGCCGAAAACTTGGTTAGAAAATATTCAACGAACGCCGAACGATTCGCGGAACTCGAGGTTAGGTCAGGGAACGTGACTCGTGCGTCACACATTTCTTCGTGTTACGAGCACACGTTTAACAAAACAAAAAATTCTCTTTTTTCTTCACCGTCGCACGTGTCGCTGTTTAGTCCTCGCCTTTTTCATGCTCTGATTACGATACGAATGTTGGCGAGTTCGACTCAGATTGCACCGACCGACCTCTTACAAGTATTCAAATCGCGAACAAGACTATCGGAATATGGAAACTCAGATTCGAGACATCTGTCGATCGGATATATGATTACGTCACGAGGGTCCCTCTTCCCGGTCCGCGCGCCGGACAGCACGAGCGTGTGCCCTTTTTCAGCTACACTGATTCGCGATAAATATAAATGCGTTATTAACCCATTGTTACCCACTGGAAATTTATTCATAAACGTGTCAAGAAAAAAAGTTACGAAGAGCGACGAATTAACCCGAATTTTCTAATAATAATTCTTCCACGAAGATTCAGGGTGCGAAAATATACGCGATCGAAAGAATACGGATCGTAATATCTTTCAATATGTGCTGCGTCGATATAGAAGTGTCCATCATCGACTAACAGTGGCAAGATATCGGGGTAAGGGAGTGTGACAAAAAAGCAAGGCGACGTCGGTAAGAGCGGTAATCAATAGCGCTGTCGTGAAAGAATATATTACCCTAATAAAAATCGGCACCTCGGCCGATTAAGACAGAAGAGAATAGAGTAGCAGCGCCAAACGAACCCGAGGGTCGAGCGTTTACCACTCGTGTTTCTTTCCTACGTAAAATTAGCTTTTGTCACTTTCGGATCAGCACTCTCGAGAGGCCGAATTAAGAACGTGCCAGCTGCTCCCCCGGTATTTGAGCCGACCCATCGTTGTCGCCTTTATACACCTAGCGACCTTTTACCGACGCGTTTATTGTCCTGCTCGAGTTTACGATATCCTCCGTTCCTATTGGTATACCAACGATTTTACGAGTCCTAACACGCTTTCGTCTACTTTTCCATTCTCGCGAATTCCATCCTTGCAATTTCTCCTCGCTCATTCGTACTATGAACGACGATACTAATTTTCTGTTCGGGAACAGGTTTCGTGCTCGGCAGATACTTAAGAGAAAAATGTCGTGATAAAATAGTGGAATCGTAAAATACTTGTCTCGCCTTTTTCTTTTTTTTTTTTTTTTTTTTCTCGCTCGGCTCCGTCGGTCCGGCAGTTAAAGCGACCGCTGCCAGGTCAATTGAACATCGATTCCGTCGTCACGAACGGAGTGTATTAATCAGCAGTTATCTCCAATGCTCGGTTGTATCCGTACGAGCAACGTTTCTAGGACGGATAATGGATAATCTTCGGCCACCTGTCCCTGTCGTAATCTCACGAGGTGTAATTAACGAAGCCTCGTTAACATGCGGACTAAGACAAGAGGTCAAAGCACCCGTGGAAACTACGTACATACCCTTTAACAACGTATCGCGCTCGCCGGGTAATAGTTCGCGGAAGCGATTCCGAATACCAGCGCGTCGATCGGGTTACGATTTTTCGCTGCGTCGAGCATTTATCGACGCGTGAATTTGGGTGGTCGCCGATCGCATGCGACATTATCGACCGGCTTGACGTAGAACAACAAATGGGTCTGGACAAAGCTAGATTCGTGTAAATATTTCTTTTTTCTCTTTTTCTTTCTTTTCTCGTCGGGTGTCGCGGTTAAATACGCGATTATAATATTCTTTGGTCTAGTAACTCGCAATGTGGGTCGCATACGTTAACTCGTTCGGTTTTAAGAAACGGTGATACATAAATTTCGCGACAGATACATAAATTGCCGTTCTAGCTCAATGTTACTGTTAAAATATACGAACTTGTCGGGCTTATCAGCAATTGGTCGTGAACGAGAAGTTTATGCTCTTTGTCGAGACACGTCGGCCGAGGGTAATTAGACAATTGTATACGATCTACTCGTGTTACGCAAGCCGAGGAATTTATAGAAGTATTAGAATTTTAACGAGTCGCTATTTCTTTATCGATCTTGGCGTTTAAAACGTATCGTTGGAAATTATTCAGAAATCCGATTTTCCCGCTGCGACCAACGCGGCCCGTAATTACGATTCGCTCGAATTCGTAAACAATATAATAATTATCATTTTACGATACCACGGTCAGCTGTCAAAATTTTATTACTCGCGTAGTGTCCAATTCGGATTTTACGAGACATGCAGGAACACCGCGCGAAAAACCAATTAAAATGAAAAAAAAAAGAAAAAGGAAAAACTCGAATAAAAAACAAAAATATCATTCATAGTCAACGCTTGAATTATTATATTTCGACTATTAAAAGAAAAATGTCGGACGTTTAATCACCGTTGCGCGGTAAAACGGAAAATTGGATAAGGCGAAATAAAAAGCAATTTGCAAATCTTTTTAGCATCTTCTGCTAATACATCTATCTTACAGCACTCGCGACCACTGACCATTGCGTATTCACCATCCAAGCTATGCATCAAATAACGCGCACGCTCCTCGAAATAAAGTTTCGCAATATTTCTCTGTCCATACGTATTCGCGTACGGCTTCAGAGGACGTTTATGCATTTAAAATTGCAAGAAAATTACTTTCCCCGACGTGGAAACGCGACGATACCGCGTAGCCAAAGCGATGCTCGAGTCGCGACTCTTAAACGCGCACGATCCGTGCTTCAAGGGTAATGAAATATGGTATTCTTTCAGCGCTACAGTCTATCCCCTTTAAGCGTCGTGGTTCCGGGCGAAAGAAAAGTTTGCCCATCGCCTGACGGATTCCAATGTTTCTTCCCGGACGACGCGTTACACGGTGAAAAAAATTTTCGAGAACTGGTTTTCGAAACTAAGAAACTCGTTCCGACATAATAGAGTGGCCCGAAGGATTTCAGCGTCCGTGGAAAGGTACACACTCGTTAAGCCTTCGCGCGATCGGTCTCGTGGTTAATTTAATGCGAATAAATATCGCATCTATCATTTTATCCCCTTCTCGCCTAACCGTCTGTCCTTTTCCCCCCCACGATGAAAAAATAACATTCTTGATGATAAAACAGCAAGCACCGTAAAATAACACTCTAATCCTCCGGAGATCCTGCGCATATTCGTTTAAAATTCTCGCGACCATACGTTACATTTTTATCATCAGCCCTACGGTTTTCTTATTCGAGTATTCGAAAAAGCGGCATTAAAAATTTCCAGTGGCTCCTTTATCTTTCGCGTTCCCTTTTATGTTTTCCTTTTTTTTTTTTCTTCCGTCCCTTTACTTTTAGGAGTTACTTGACGGCACAAAGCAACGAACACGGAAAACGAAACGGCTGAGTTTATTGACACTGCCAGCAAGACGAGCACGTTCCTGATACCCTCAATGAAAACATCGCATTGGTAAACAAACGGTACAGGTGACCTTTTAAATCTAAAATTCTTGGAACCTCTGGACACCATCTGTATCGCAGAATGGAGTTTCGTATGTGTGGTTAAATGCCCGTGAGATCGATTTCACGCTGAGAAAAAAAGGTCGCCGCGAACGCTCCCCGACGCGATAGTAAATCGTATAATTCGAACGCCGAAACACGCGATGTTTTCCATCTGACATCGCCCAGTCAAGGATACACATGTCACGCCGCTTTTGATTGGTCACCCGCGTTTGATATGGCGACATAACGGAAAACGTTTCTCGTAATTTCGTTGTGGTAATTGTACCGGGAATATCGATACGTTTGGTTTCCGCGAGACGAATTTAAAGGCGCACGAGAAAGGGAATTATTAAAATTTATGAAGGAGAAAATTCTGTATCGAGAGATTTGGAATTTTTCTTTCTCGCGCCATAAAACGACGGAGCGGCGGATCGACGACGCCATTTTGTGCTATACACGCGATCGAATATTCGTTCGATAATATAAACGCGAGGGAAAGTTAGAATCGGAGCACCGGTATAGGCTAACGTGAATCGTAACTCTGAACACGAGAATTCGGCTACCGATCACGTAATCCGTACAGCTTCCACGAAATATTCACGTAAATCGTGTAACAAGAGTACGAGTCAATGTATATCCTTGACTGTTTCCACACGCTGGAACATTTCAGGACACTTGTATGAATGCGGGACGCACCTTTCTGAATGTCGAGCTTCGCCCCGGCTCCCCTGTCCCTCACGGCTCCCGTCGTCCGTTGCTTCAGATTCAAGTAATCCAAATCGTTGTAGTTGGCGTAGACTCGACTGAACACCGTCCGAGTCTCACAAACGCGTGCTGCTCGAAACGCGTATCGCGTATCGTGCTCACTGAACCCACTCGCGTGCGAACACGCGGTGAAACGAAACCTAATTCGCTTCTTCTCACTGTCACTCCGAAATTTCACTGTACGTTGAACCCGTGCAGCCGAAGTCACACGCGATCAAAACAAAGAAAAACACGACACACCGAATAAAAGCCGCTTCCACGTGCCAGCCGGCGAGCACTGGAAAAGAACGTCCGTCACGTCTGAGCGGCAAGCCGAAACTAGCGCGGCGCGCGGCAATGGAGGAAGGCGAGCCTAGCAGGCCTCTCTGCCATCTCTCTCGCACGCCCGCCATCCTTCACCGTCTCCCTTTCTCTCGCGTACGTCTCTCTCCCACCGCTTCCCGACGCTTCTCTGTCTCCCTCACGCTCGTTACGCTGTCTACCCGGTGTCCCCCTCCACTCCTCGCACCCGCGGCTTCCCCTTCACGTGCAATCCCTTCCTCGCTGCACCGTTCGTTCCACGGCCGGCGACGATCCCTTCTCCGCGAACGATCTCTTACACAGACCAGCCAACCCGGTCCCTTTTCCAGCCGAGTCCCTCTAGTCCAGCACGGAATATCCACCGTGTGTACCGTGCTCTTTCGTTCTCCCCACTTGGGAGAAGCTCGGCCACGTTATGCACCACTGCACACAGTGCACGCAACTTCGGGAATGATGCTCTCTGGTGTACGCGGACCTCACGGACGCCGATCGCCGTGATATTCGGGGTTTGATGAATGGACGGCCTCTGTGTGGATATGGAGAATTTAAGTCGCTCTATATAACATGATTCATGACAGTAGGCCGAGACGGACGGGTGGGCGACTCGAATTCGAATTAGGGACGCGTTAAGCCTGTGTTTTCGACCGTTTACTCGCACTCTCTGTACCGGTGTGCTCCGTTTTCAACCATTCGCTCTTCGGTCAGATTTTTCTACCGAATTTCCGCGTTCTAGCTTAATCTCGGCGTGGAATTTTTCGGCGGAAATTTTAATTGCCGATATTAAATCAATCTCTACGCTACTCTTAGTCATAGACTGCGCTCGATATATCCTACCATAAATCGAGCTGCAATGATCGCGCATAAAGCACGGGATAAACATATAAATTTCTGTTTGTTTATTCGATCGTTGCTGAGGAAAAAACAAGTACGGCGAAACTGCTATGGGAATTGCTACGTCATCGATGAGATTTAGCACGGTTTATATCACGTCGCGTCGATGACTATTCTTTTTAGACGACGTGCTATCGCAATACGCTGTTTATTGCGAATTTATGGCACTACAAAATTTCTTGGTTATCAGCACGGCGCCACGAAAGACGACTCTTTGTGGCAATTCAGCTGCATGTCGGTGCACTCGCGATTACAATATCTTATCGCTTCAAGAAATCGTCGATGACTAACGACGACATCTGCTCACGTGTACACATAGTTTCCTCGTTGTCCGTACGAAATATTTTATTCGTAGGAAAATTATTCCGTTTTAACGCTATACGACGATATATGAAAGCAGATTCTATTATTCGATGGAAGAAAAATCAATGGTGGGAACATTAGCATAATGCGATTTAGATGTATCGGAACGATGGACTTATGTAAATTGGAAAGCAATGTAACGATGTAAGTTTCCATTTGGATATATTTTAAGTAAATTTCGTGTTTCTGAAATGACCTACAGAATTTTTGCCACGTATTTCTTGCATGACTAAGAAAGTTCTTCAAGTGTCTCTTACCCTCCGGCATTTCAGAACCAGCGAGCCTCTAGGATCGGTTTTAAACTCTTGGCTTGTTTTTTGGCCAGCCAATTTGTAAGCGAAAGGATCTCCAGAATTAACCAAGGCCTGCCTCTCTCTTTCTCTCCTAGTCATAACCATTATTTATAACCTCGATTTTCTTTTTATCGCTGTCCCGTGTTTCCTCGGTTTTCTCTTATTTACTGCCTCGTTAGAACTGCCTTGCAACAAACTTATCGTATTAACAATGGTCACGCGATTCATCCGCCGATATATTTCCTGCGATACGAAGTTGGAATGACCGACAATTACCGTTAATTACATTAACGTTTCAAAAACTGACGATGCGAGATAAGGGAAAAAGGGAGGGAAAAAATTGGAACGTTAATCGTGAATAAAATCCTCTCTTTATCGGCGAACGCGTTATACGATGTTATACGACGAGCCTCGAGCAATTCTGCTAATTATTTGATTTCATCCCCGAGAGTTTCGAAGGCGATTTACAAAAAGCTCTCGAGCAGTTTCGACATCCTCGAGTGTGCTCGAACAGGATTTCAGTGCTTACTGACGGCTCCGAGGGAAGAACACGGCTCCTGTGGTAGCTAGACTACCAACGGTATAGTATTTGCGTCAATATTTCTCGTTCGTTGTCTCGAGGGTAAATATGATTCGCGTTTTTCACACCAGTTTCTCCTTGCTTTATTTATAATTTTATTTCGTCGAATCATCGTCATCGCGATATTTGTAGAATTAATAAATAATTTCAAACGGAGCAGGTGTCGCGCTAAATGCAGAAATTACACAGGGCGCTGAAAAATGAAAGAGTTTATATTTTCGAGAATTCGTAGTATTTCGTGGGAAGAGAAATAAACGTTTAATTAACACGGTATCAAAATCAATCCTTTCGACGTAATTTTATTATCTACTGGATGCTCGATATCGCGAGTACCTGCGCGAAGCGTTAAATGTTAATATAGAAAATCATTCAGAAGTGTGTTCAAGGTGATCGACGCGAGATTATTATTAGTATCGGCAAGGATTACTTCTAGTATGCAAATCTAGTTTTTCCTTCTAGTAATTTCTCTACGTTATTTATGGATGTTGAATAGATTATGGAGCTTAAGTATGCCCGCAAAAAAACCTTACAGAGAAACTTGCGGTATCGAATGATCCTAGGTAACAGAAAACGATCTTCCTGTCACGAGGATTGACTTCGAGACCCATATTGATTTTTTTTTGACACCCTGTGTATTATATTTCTGTTACAATTCAAAAGTCATTTCTCTTTCTTCAAATCTTGGCTGTGTACACGTGCTTGCGTCATTGTCGTGTTTATACGTTTATTACTTTTCTTTCGTGTCTCCCCGCCTTTTCTTTATACCTTTCGCTCGTTCATAAATGAATAAATAAATACATTCATTGCCATAATCTCGAATTTTCGTACGCCCCTTTCGCAGTGCCCTTTGCACTGCTCGTCGCGACACCTATCGTGAGGGCTAGTTATAGACACCGCCAACGATGCTAAATTTCGTCCGGATCTGAACAAACACGTGACCTCAGAACTATTTACTCCGGTAGTTGGTAGTGACTAGAGTAACGGGCCGGCCATGTACCAGGAACTTGCAGGAAGGGTGTACAGATCAAAAAGCCCTATATATTTCTCTCGTTCCCTCCTGCTCCCCGTCCCCAAGTATCCCCCGTTCATTGGCTGGAAATTGTGTTGGGACAGTGCTGGCTGCTTGGTCACAGCCAAGTTTTCCCTGACGTGTTCCCGCGAGCGTTTCTTAAAGCGAATCCCCGTTAATTTCGCGCCAGTGAAACCCACGAAACTTTGCGAGGACTGCGAGGGCAACTTAATGATTTCGTCGTTGACGTACACGTACGTAACGCGAAGTAGTAATTCAGCCGGTTAATTATGGAATCAGAGGAAGTACGTAAATACAGTACTGCCCACTTAACCGTTTGAGTGCCAAGCGGCGCGATCGCGCTTCTTCTATTTTGTGTCCAAAAGTGCCAGCGCTCTGAGCTGCGAAGCTGACAATCAGCGCGCTCGGTTGGTGAACGCGGAATATGAGAAGCGCTATCGCGCCGCTCGGCATTTTTGGACACGGAATATGACAAGCGCTATCGCGCCGCTTGGCAAATATCGATTGGGAAACAATAATGACCCGTGGCACTCGGGACCGAGCCCGGACGCTTACGTGGGCAGGTGACTTCCGGCAATTCGGTCGAAGAAAGGAGAAGAGACCAATGAGAGGACCCGAAACAGTCGAGAAAGATCGATGTCAAATCTTGCTTGGCAGTTTACCTCGTTCGACTAGCAGGCACTACTGTATAAACACATAAATATTCCCGCGAGTGCAAGATACAGGGCGATTCGCTCGCTACTATACGAGCAGGAAACGTGAACACTTGAAACACTCGTACATAGACCCCTACCGCGATGTTTAGGTAACAGTACTGCCTCTGAGTGCACTGGCGAGCGAATCACCCAGTAGGATACTTTTTACAGGTTGATCCACGAAAGAGAACACCGCTTAGTAGTAAATTCCCACCAACGTAGTCAATGGTGAAAAATAGAGATAGGTTAGGAACAGTTTAAAGCCACTCCCTACCTCTCCATACGCTGTCACTGGTACTATGCATCTGCCAAGAAACAAATGGAAACTGATCTTGTATCAAGATAATGTTCGTGGAATGGGGAAACCTCTAGGCTACCTTGCGCAGGTCTGACCGACTAGGACAATGGACGTGAGATTTATTTATTTATTGACCTATTACCATCAACGGGTCTACACCCTCCAATAAATGTCACGAAAGCGATTTCTCGTGACTTGGCAGAACCGTCGATACCTGACGAAGGGATGTACCTCTGAAGTGAGAAATGTCAATCGACTCGCTGTATATCTATATCGCTATTGCTATACATAGCACTCGCGACACACCGTACATCCCTCTAGGGACCAACTCGTTATCTAACCAATTTGGCAAGCGAAAACCTTCTCACTGTTTACGTGAAACGCAGACTCGTCCGTCCCTGTAGCAACAACATCCGGAGTGGGGGTACAGCGAGATGGCCTGGTAAAGGAGCGAGTCAGAGGAATAGGGTCGGTACGGGATGGACAGCTGGCAGGAGGGTAAGAGAGGCGGCTGGATTTCTAGAGGTAAAGAGCGGTCAAGTCGGACAAGCCCAAGAGAGAGTCCAAGAATCGGTCGGCCATGGCACGACCAGCCGCGGTACATACTCAAGGCTATCAACCTCTAAGCTTCCATTAACTGCTCTCTGTCAATGTGTGCGACCCCTGTCCGTGTATACACGTCCGAAGGGTCATACCCATTCCGTGGCATTTTACCCTCGGTGCCCGCAATTTTGCGGTCCTAAGCAAGCCGACTGATTGCATTGCGGGAATTTTTATCGCGTCATTCGGGCTATGCAGATACGTACACGTCGAAATGGCGCGCGTTATTAATTCGACCAGGACCCGTCTTAATGGCACGATTAAATTGTTTCGCCCGAAATTGATGCGTTTGATCGATCATCGAGCTTCGTAACAGCAAGGGGATTACTCTTTGGTTACAGCGTGTACGGCTGTACGCTTTGGAGAATGTTTTGGAACGCTCATTTTTAATGTGACTCGTTGATTTCTTTCCTTTTTTCCTTTTTTTCTTCTTCCGAATCAGAGGCTGGCCAAGATGGTGGCGAGATACACCGGTTCGACGCAGAGGGTGGCGCTAACAGGTTCATCTCTGGCGCACAATGAGTCATGCCCGATTGTAAAAACTAGTTCGACGAGGCTGCGGCAACAAAATATACTAGGATATACAGGCTGGACTTACCGAGATTCGTCTGTGAGTCGAGAACAAGTCTTTTTCCGCTCTACCGTCGCTTAAACTGCTGCAAATGCGGTCGAACATCTTTAAAGAAAATGCCCGGCTTCGTTGGTGCGCCGAATTGACACGATATTGACATAAATGCCGAATATTATAAATTTTATAGAAATATATATCTCGTAGTCACATTTATAAGTTAATAGTATGTAATTATGTTACTTTTTCACTTGTAAATGACCATTTTTTTAAATTTAAATTTAAATTTCTTACGATATTGACGATCCGAGCAAAATTTACCTAACCTGATTACAATGGAGAAGAAAAATTAATTTTGAAATATAACGACAATAACATTGAAGTTAATAAATGGAAAGGGATAAATAAATATAAAAAGAGGCTTTTTCTATTGCCTCTGTCATCTGTTCCTTCATCCACCAGTAGGCACTTGACAGACAATGGCACTTTTAGCGTTAATAATTGGACAAAAGGGTAACGAAGGTAAGACACGTTCCTGTCGACCTATCTCAATAAAAGGAACGTGTTTATTTCAGGAAAAAAGAAGCGAGGTAACTTGTACGGTTTCTTCAAATGCGGTTTGACAGGAAGCGAGCGAAACACAGATTGGCAATGGTAAGTAGAGTTTTCCGGTTCATGTGCAACAGTGGAGCCGCTCGGCATAGCTCGATCTTCGATCGATTCCAGAAGATCTTGTCGGGATCGTGACCTTCGTTCGGTCATTATAGCCGTCATAAATCATTCGGTGAAATTACATCGCAAGCTTGCGTGATGAGAGAATTACTCGTCGGTGTATAAGGGAATATTCGCGATGGAAGCATACGAAACAGTTTCCTCGCTGGTTCCAGGCAAGCTTGTACAAAGTCCCGAAAGATTACCCCATTAAGACTATCGATTCGATACCTCTGTAAAGGTAAATACGTGCCTTTGGAGAAACCTGTAGTGACTCCGCTCGTAATCGTCCACGTCAAATTCGAACACGCGATGCACATCTCTGCAACGGAGGGGAAAGAAAAGCACGATCAAAACTTAAATGTTCAACCCCGTAATTCGTCGACATAAATAAAGTAATACTGCCATTGCTCCTAGGAACACTCTGGCACACGTTGTCGCGCTCGTACACCGAATGATGAAGCTTGGTCATTAATTCCGCGTTGATTAGATATTTGAATCGTGTAACTGATTAAAATGGGCGGTGATGTAATCAACGTAAAACATTGCAGCCATTAAGAATTTCAAGTTGACCGTGGTAGGAAAGAAAATTCCGAGAAATATCTCCGCTATCTCAGTAAGGTACAGCGGACTCTTGATATCAGTTATAGGCGGTTAACAAAATTGCAGGAAGTAAAATTAATATTAAAATGAAAAATTATATTGTCAGATATATTATTGGATATAATTTCGTTAGCATGCGAAATGTGAAAGCGTAGTTTATAGCTGGACGGAATTTTTCGATTAATCTTTTTGCATTAGGTAAATTAAAGAAGATGTACTTGGGAAATACTGGAGATGATATTGTAAAAGAAGAGGGGTTTTTAAAGCAGGGTTAAATTTTGAAACCATTAATCTCTTGAACCTCTGCACTCGGCGAATTTTTCTTCACAGAGAAATAATAATTCGAAGATTTTCTGCCATAAAGTTGACGATACTTTGAAAACGGTAAATAAGAAATCGTATGCAAATTGAGACGCAGAATTATTTTACTTCGACATTTAACGCATCGTTGGGTAATTTTAAATTTGATGTATTAGTTAACGTCGATCTTTAGATTCTGATTAAATGGAGACTGAGGGTCTGCTCTCGAGTGCAAAGGGTTAGATACTGTAATTTCTAGCATAATAATCGGTTCTACCAAATCCGTATAACCTGCAGTTTATGGTCTTGAAAATGGAGAAACTATTCCTAGACCACTACAGGGTCAAAACGAGTAACCTAGTACTACGCTTAGGCTACGAAACATCAAAGTGCATAACATTGACTAGCGAAAGCCGTTATCGGTAACACTCGACTTGGTGGAGCCTCCAACTCTCCAATCCTCGTCCACAATATTTGCAAAGATCAACTCGTGGTTCGTAGTACCTCAAACTACATAACACTTCAACCGCAAGATCACGAAATCCGTCAGATTATATCCCGGGCTATAGATCCCATTCTGTTCTAATTCAGGTTTGTAGAATATCGAATCCCCTCGTTTGCGTCAGTAGAACTTACTGTATTTGTAAAATTTGAGAGTGTACAGTGCTAAGTGCAAATTTTATCAGATCCTAGCTCCTACTGGGACTTCATATCCCAGATCTCAAATCTCAAATCTCAAACCCCAAACTCCAAACTTTGGATCTCAAATTCCTGATCTCAGTTCCCAAACCCCAAATTTTAGACCTCACATTTCAAATCCCAGACTCCATGTACAAGACCCTGGGCAATGGATTCCAAACTTTGAACTTCGGCTCTCAAACTTCAAACTACAAACTCCAGACCTCAAATTTCAGATCCTAAATCTAAAGTTTGAGATTCCAAACTCCAAACTTAAGACTCTAGATTCGTGACAACAATATTGACACTATAGGCCTCAAATTTCAGGTTTCAGATGTCGAACGCTATGTTATGATACTCAATTTCATTGCTCCAAAAATCCTAATGTTGAAAATCCAATAAAATCCTAATCCTAGGCGGATACCTGTGTGGCTTGGGGACTGGGATCGAAGGTAATCTGGAATAACTGAGAGACAAGTGTCATGGAAATTGTGTTTCCAACAACTCCGGCTTTTTCATTACGAATCTTATAAACCGGAGGTGCTGGAATTCGAGGATGCACTGACCCGGGAATCCTCGTGTGGCATCTCTTGAATTTCGAAGTGCCACTGACCCTAGGCTGCCCACAGCTGCTCTTTCAGTGCTAGAGTAATGGGTTTCGTGGTTTTGCGGTTTCACGATGATCCAAAACGAATCTTATGGCTTAATGATTTTCGAAGTTCGAACTCTCGATCTCGCTACTGCTGTTCAATACTCTATCACTTAATTTGTCCCAAAATGGGTCATAGGCATTCCTTTTAACTCGATATTTCACGAGTATAAAATTATCGGACTGGGTCAAAATTGCGAGTGTTGGTTTTATATGTGTGAATGCGAATGAGGTTGAATAAGTGAAACTCATTTGCGACGACATAAATATAATACGTACTATGATGTTTGCACAAATGTTTAGAAGAATATGCCAGAATGAGACAGTTATGTGAGAATCGTCAAAGAGGAAACATGGGTATGCGATGGTTAGAGTAAAAAAGATAGAGAGAAGAATTTTCTAAAAAGTGTCAATCAATTTTTTGTTTAGAATCGTTTATTGCGAGTCGTTTCCATTATTTAAATATCTGTATCTTAATATACTGCTGTGTTAACTGTTAAGAAACGTAGAAGATATTGGTGTCTATTTCTATTCACGTAAATATCGTATGCGTTTATTCACATAAATATCGAATATTTTCAGTCTCTAATTTTCAGAAATTTTACTTGGTCGTCTTAGTTTCTCATTTTTGTAATACGTACCTAAAAGCAGGGATATTTTTCAACCTAAAAACAGGCTTCTCGTATAACTTGTAGACCAAACGTGGTATATCTACGACATCTTCTACATCGTTTCCCTCCATGTAACAAGTTTTTCAGCCTCGCTAAAAGCAACATACGTTTCAGGCTATTTCGCGTACCTCGTTCATCGCATACTTAATTAGATTATTATCCATTTTACAGAATCGATCGGTTCGGTCGTTTAACGATTATACGTGGTTCGCGCACGCGCTCTTTTTTCTCTCCCATCCAATTTGTCAGCCTTGCGATTTTGGATCGGATCAAATATTATCGGTCATCACACGGTTTGCAAACGATCGATATGATTATCACGGTTAAAGTTCGTTCGTCGCTCTATACACGTTCAAGATACGGCTGTCGATAGATAAATCCGATATTAATGGTAAATATTAATTTCGAATTGCTGTGGATATTGAAACGTATCAAGCGCATTATTTAAATTTTGTTAAGGAGGAATATTTACGAATCGATATGTACAATAAATATTATATAATAGTTATAAAGCTCGATCCAGTCACGTAATGAAATTTCATCATCGAGTTATTGACTCTTTATTTATCGATTTTATTACTTTCGTGAGTAATTTTCAATTGGAAAATCTCATGGAAAATATGGAATTCTCGGGAATTGAAAAGTTAAGGGATTTCGAGGCTCCCGCGTTGCGAAATTTTACTCCTGTAGGAAGATGCAATAAATTTATCGGAGCTTTGCATTACAGTTATTAAATATTAATACCAGTGGCTCCTGTATCTTCTGAAACAGGTGAAATTCTATCGGAGGTATGAATTATACTATATTCAGAAATCTCTAACAAAAATATATAAATTATAAATGATTCCGTTAAAATTATTGTACAATGTAATGCTGATTCCCCGAACTATTTACTATTCTTTTTAAAAATTATGTCACGTAAGTCCACATCCTTAGAAAAAATAATTTATATTGCAAGCAAGTGTAATATATAATGTATAACATCACTGGCAAATTTACATGTGTGCATATTTGTACACAATCATCGATATTCTAAAGCAACCGGAATAACCATAATTTCAAATGATGTAATCAAACACCAGCACTTTCAATCCCCATAAATAATGGAACCAAACATTCCTTCAAAAAATCTCTTCTTTCCTTTCTCCAATTATAATTTATTTCATGTTAAGGCTGCTGATTATTTTTACAATCTTCGTATTAATTATTTGTTATTTCCCTTTCGCTTTGTGGGTACACGCTTACTATGCCGTGAACATTTCTTATTTTACATATCTTCTACCACCGTTTAAAAAGAAAAATCTTCAAATGCACCGAATTTAAAAAGAAAATACCATTCCTTGACGCTAAAACTTTCGATCGTTAATAGGTATACCTGAACATAGTCGGCATAGATAATAGTAATTTTAATAGACAAAGGTGAGGTATTAAGTACAGTTCTGTCACAATACGAATGGTCATCAATTTTGTTAAAAGCAAGCGTACGTTTTTAGTAATTCCAAGGAGGAATCTTATAGACTGGATTGGTAGTTCTGGAGTGAATCATTAACGATATTATAAATCCAGCTTCAGCCATCGATAACTGATCGACATCGACAAATAATCCGGCCCCCCGTTGCTGATACCCATATCGCAACGGTTCAATGACAGATAACGAAACGGGCCGAGCGGAACGTTGATTAAAACTGCAATCATCGCAGGAGACCGCAGTATTCGATGGAAGCCGAAACATCTTTCTGTCCCCGATGGCCACGCGGGACAAATGGGGTGGTAGCTGCGGTTCGCGACTGCAATGGAGCGCGTTTCAGCGCGGAAAAATTCGCTGACAGTCGTAGAAGCGAAAGAAGTCGACCCCGGCCGACCTTCGTCGGTTTCTCGGCTCGTGTTCCATCCTGTTTTCCCTGGAAATGAAATCTGGTGCAATCGCATGCGCGGTCGATCGTCCTTCGATAATGCTCCCGTTGTGATCTCGTTATGCCGACGATAATTCCTCTGCGGTCTGATTATATTGAAATTTATTCGACTCGGACAAGTACGTTTACCGTCTGGAAAAACGAGCTTCCCAGTACGTATATGGTAATACGAAGATTATTACCTGGCTGTCGGTATTTCGTTACACGTAACACGATCGTAACAGGAGCGTATCTTTTGCATTGTAAATGGCGCCTGACATCACGGAAATAAAGCACCGTACATCTCCTTTGACACCCTCCTACGACGTGTGCATTTTCCGAGGCAGATAAGCAGGCAGTACGAAACGGCGGGGGAGAGGGGGAAATAAAGGAAAAGGGGGTGGAAGAGAGATAGAGGAGGGAAATCTCGTTGAAAAGGATTCGACCACCGCGAGGATGAGACCCTATGTCTCAGGGTGCGTACAGGTGGAAAATACCGATAAAAAGTTTCCTGAAAGAATTATGAATCCCAATGGGTGCTGGGATGGGTGCAAGGCTGGGCGTAAACCGGTCGTACGTCCATTCATTCGGCATCCTAGTTACACTCGTACACGAAAGTATTCCAAGACTTATTCTTATTTTATTCTTATTCCTATGTTTAACGTGACATTTTGCAATTTTGCAATTACTATGTTAACAATTTCTTCATTCCATATAGCTCGGAGGTATACCATCCGAATATATATAAATAAATTTAAATTGTTATAATTATTAAGAGAAATATCGTTGAAAGGAGCGAATAATTTAATTTGCAGTTTTATCGAATATATTTTTATAAATTAATGAATTAAGAAGGAACTAATTGAAGCAATTTAATAAAGTAGTTTCAAGATTGCATTGATAATATTAGAAAATAATTCAACGAAAGATTGAATATTTAGAGCGTGATTGCAAACTGGGTCAGCAGGGAATTTCCAGATCTCAGGATTTGTATCAATTATCAAAATTCGTCCAATTTTCAAGTATACTATTTTCGCGATTCTTTCTTGAAAACTTGGTTTTAAAAAGTCGGGTGGTAATACACACCAGACCTAAAAAGTGAATGAGCCTAACAAGTAGTAGATTATTTGACAAATTTTCTACTTTTCTCTATACCTATAACAATTACGTATGCTCCAAAAATATTTAAACCAAGAAATATTGAAAAATTTGAAAACAAAAACAGAGAATGAACAGTCGTATAAATATTATTTACCAAAATTATAATTTTTTAAATCGAACGATCTTGACACTTCCTGCTCCGATATACAGGATCTCCCATTTATCTTGACAGAAGGATAAATTCTGTGAGCAACTGTTACAAAGAAAACGGTCTGATTTTCAATACCTTTAATTATAAAATACAAAAATGGTAGGTACTAAACGACGAAATAAAACGCTAAAAAATATACATTATCTTTTCTTAATCACCTGTTCGTGCAGGCTTTCCGCTGTGTGAACTTAAATGGGACACCCCGTATATCGATATTGTTTCAAACATCTCTATTCGACGTATATTACTCGTTAATGGCAGCTCGTGTAAACATTGGAATACTTTCGCGAATGAGTGTACCAATCGCGAGAATTCCATTGTAAATATTTCAATACACGCCGGGACACCGACTCATGGGACGACCTAGTCCCATCCAGTCTTGCTCCCCTCGTATCATTTCCATCATGTGTCACACATTTGCCATGGCGTACATACCCATCGCGAACGCGTCCCTGCACCCCTCTAAACGCTCGTCCACCCCTCCACGGGGAATCCGGACGCGAATGATCGGGGCACAAATCAAGGCGAGGCTCGTTCAGCGCGATCGATCGTCCGTGAAAGACTTTCCTCTGAAACGACGAGGGATATTCGTCGCGACGAAAGAAGAGAGGGTGTGATCGGTTTCGAAAATATTCCAGGACCGTCGAATCACTTGCACGTTCCCGTTTATACTCGATGGCGAACCTGGAGGACATGGCCCCTTGTTCTTTGGCTTACAGCTGTTGGTACAACCGGAGACCACGTTCTAACAGAAGATTGTTCTTTGGCGCGTTGTCGACAAGCTGAGTTGAGAAGGACAGAGGCTTGGTTAATTTCAATTTGATCGTGGTTCGCTGTCGTGTAATCTCATCTTTGTCGTAGCTTGAAGAATCTTGAAGAGAGTGAAATGAATAAATATGTCCATCGATTGAAGGCAGAAAATTATTCATTTTTAACTTCTTCTTGTAAGGGGGCAGAAGAGAGGGCTGGGTTCTAATGAGCCTGTCTCTCGGCAACCGCTTTGACTTTATTCTTCTGGATACGATACACGCACTCGTCTCTCGCGTAAAACTTCCTCGGTTCGCTCCTCGAGCTGCCCTTTTAACGCTAGATTTACGTAACCCGTCGATTTGACGGATGGGTTGCTCCAATTATACGATGGTAACAGATTTAGTTAACTTATATTAAGACTGTTAATATAATATATAATTGCTTTTAAATTAAACTAGTCGTTAAAAAAATGGCACGTGGTTTCCTTCACCTGTTAATTTGACAAGTGTCCTTAGAAATAGGTATACAAATTGCGTCCGTAGGTCTAGTGTTAAAGGTAGGCCTCCTTTGTTAATTCATCACGAAGATCAAACGGATTGCCGCTTAGATTTCAGACTCCGGTTAACACTGCTACGTGCTCGTCACTCATGCCACCTTATCGGTAACCTGAGCTCGCATACTCTTACATAATCTTACATTTTTTAACGAAGTCTATATCTTCGATAAAATTCCCAAATTTTTCAAAGTTTCTTTGAATTCGTTTTAGCACAAACTTGGTAATGGTAGCTACACAAATTATCTTCGAAATATTTTACGACCTCGCGTATTACAGTTATCGGAGTTTGCAGTGATATATTCCTGCATTATAGGTATCGAAATGATAACAAATTTAATGGTATTTCCCGTATTCACCGAACTTTCATCGCAATTTACAAGAAGGGTACATTGGAAACATAATAAAACACGAAAGGATTTATTTTTTTCTTATATCTTCTCTTTATTCGAAGCCATAAAATACACTGACAAGTCCTGATCATTAAAATCGCCGACACCCGGTGTTTCAGTGGAACAGGAGCGTTATTGGATCGAGAAACGTATTTGCATTTCCGCAACGGGCTGAAAGTTTCGCGAAAGTAATTAAATATATCCCAGAGATATACACGATGATTCTGTTATTAGCATAGCGATGGCCAGCGATGCGGCCATAAATAATTGAATCGTAACGTTTATCGTAAGTTAGAAAACGCCGTAAAACGACTAGGTAAAGTAATAAATGGCCGCCTCAAAGTTACTGCATGTAGCGAATAGTAATCGACCGTGGCTATCATCGGGAACGTTATTTTATATTCATTTCTTGTATCGTAACTTACGGAAACTTTAGCTTTAATGCACGGCTGGCCTCCAATTATGAAGTTTTAATACACGATAACACTTAAAGCTTTTTATTTAATAAAGAAATAAATGTTGCTCGGCGTTGCTGCGCGGTGCAATAACTGTTCGCGAAAAATCCTAATTGGCCGGGATATAATGAGCTTTCCAGTTGTTACAGCGAAAGTAAATTAAAGCTGTCAGCAACAGTTATGATCAAGCTTCGTAACATCTTTTTCCATCTTCAACTCCCTTTCCCCGAGTGTCGCCCGACGACAGCAGTGTTTACTCTGGCCGTGAAACAACGATTTCCGGTCGCGAGGCGCTCCATGGTTACCTGGACGACGAGAAGACAGTGGTGAAAGCGAAGAGACGCAGAAACGAAACGTGTCCGGGCTACGTTCCGGCCAGGTAGCGCTCCGAAATCCAGCCCGGGCTCACCACTCGAAGTTAGTTGCGATATTAATCAAGGTGTTACACTTTCTGTAATCCGCGGACCAAATTTCAAACAAATTATCCCGGGATCTCGACGGACATGCAGCCGGTGGCATTTTATAAATGGTCCCCGGAGAGTAAGGAATTACGGACATTAGTAAGGGGTTGTCAACGTCTCCGGCTGAACCTGCTGCACCAGCTGCCTGTACCGCTTCGGAGCAAAGCGAATTAAGCGGTCTTAAACGCTCTTTGATACCGCCGTCGACGGATTGAATTATTTTTCAGCGTGACATTGGCCGGCCGCATCGACGCCTCAATTTTTAACGACGTTCCGAACGACCGTAATAAAAATCTCCCGGCGTAGCGCCATCGCTGCCCGCGGAAGCGGCGATCGCAGCGCCGGCCGCCATCTTGCGGCGGAGGAAAGAATCCAGCGACCGGTGCTCGAAAAGAAATTTAACGCACCTTTTCCACCACGATCTGTTACGTCTCCTATTAACCGGTGCACTTGTCGGGGCCAGTCTACGCGTCCACTTTAATCTAGTTCGTTTTCTTCTTTACAACAGCGTCTCCCGGCTGATAATACTCCGCGATAAAGAATAATTACCGGTAGCTATGAAACGCGCAACCGAGTTGTTTAGTACGTCGTAAAAATTTCCTTTAACGCAGTTAATAGTACGCTGATGGGTTATTATCGTTCGTGTAAATCTTGTAAATTTTAATAATGCCGAGAAACGTGTGATTAAGTCTGTCTCCTCGATGCGTCGCGGCAGCGAGCACGTTTGCAACAGGTCGGTCGGTCCCTCGGCATAATGGCGTTCACACGACGATTTTGCACTTGTTTCGCGCGGAACGCGTCAATTCGCGGGCCAGTGCCTCTCAACGCATAATTAGACGTCGGTATGCGAGAACGACGATGCGCAGAGAGATTTCTCGGCTCTCGTAGACGCACCCGTGGGGTACCATTACATCACCGTTGGCACGGTCAAATTGAACGTTGCCCGATACACCAGCCGGTTATACCCTATAACGGTTATCCGCGAGTTGCGGTTCGTATCCTGCGGAAACGCCGCGCGCCTATATCAACCTGCGTGGCAACTCGCGAGTGTCCGTTTCAATCGAACGAGCTCCGTATTTTTCTTATTCCCCTTACAAGCTCCCCACCCCGTCCTTTTCGTCCTTCCTCGTATCTCTGACCGACATTATCCTTTTATTTTCCCGCCGTACCGGTGTTCGCGATCCTCCGTCGATAATCAACGTGTATTCGCAAAGCAAATAGCAGTTTCCTCCGTCGAGCCGCGACAAGGTCGGCCATTTTCCAAAGCGGCCATTTTTCGACGCGCGCTCTGGCGGCAGGCCTCGCGAGACCTAGTAAACAAACGCGTGCACGGGTTTAGCGAACGACTCTAGTATCGGTTATCCCTTGATTTCGAATCGCGTCGGTTTTTCGCGATCCTAGTTTCCATTTTTCTCTTTGTTCCTGACCCTGTCCTGTCCGCTAACTTTGATCCACGCATTGGTGTGCATTTTATCGGGAAGACGCCGTCCCGTGTCGCCGTAGTTGGAACCGTAATAAGCTTCTGCAAAATTACTGCTACTTTCCCATCTTCGTAGGTTTCAAAATTCCTTACTCTTACCTACGAACGCCTTTCGAATTCCATATATATACAGATTAAAAAATTGCAAGGAGCAAAAATGAAGCAGCTTCGCTGTACGTTTCAGGTTATGTTTCGGTTAGGTATGCACATCGTGATTTGGGATCTCGGAATAATTTAAAGACTCGTATACCACGAAACAATAACCATCCTACGGAGTGAAAGAGGTAGGAATACTCCTGTGACTCAGCGTACACGAATGCTGGTGGAGCAACGCGCGCAGAGGCCTCCTTGGTTCCTCGAAGGCCTATGGGGCAGCAGCCCCGAAACGCGAAAGGGATCAGGTGGCCGTTTCGCGATCGACGTGTTAATTACACACGCGGCGACGAGGTGGTGCTTAATCGAAGGAGGTCGATCGTCTGGTCCAGCTCGTAAAGCTCGGAGCTGGCCGGCTAGTTCGGTGCATCGGGACACGGGGACGAGCCCCGTCCCGGGGATTACGGTGGTTTAAGGCAGAAAACGGATACATGGTTCGCGAGCCTGTAAGCGTGTACACACGGGCCCGTGTAGTGTAAGTTGGCACACATATCGGGCCGCGGCCAATAGTATTCAGAAGCGAAGTATTCGAGTGCCTGAGTGGATGGGCCTACGTGATCGGAGTCCCCGATAGTATGGCCAGACTTATGGTGAGCCCTCGCGAATCGCATCCCGTGCAATAAATGTTGTAACGTATACCAGGCCGGGGTATACATGCTCGGCCACTGACGCTGCGCCTGATACCGGGGCCGGACTTTATTTAATTAATGTAACCGATACGTACGCCCGTGTAAATGCAACTGCTCGCTTGTTTCAATCGTTCATTTGTATCCAGCGCCTACCCACCATCGCCGTGCGAATTCGAGCAACATTCGCCGGTGTACGTTTCGTTTGATGGTCGCACGCGGTTAAATACGTGTACTCCGGAGGTATCGGATTGTTATCGAACGACGCCGCCGGGAGCTTCTGAAAAAGAGAAAGCTAAACGGTGCTGTCACGAGTACCGGTGAACCGGCGTTCACCTTGGCATTCGATTTACCTGGCGACCAGCTTTTCGTCCCAATCTCGGGCTAACGTCCGCTGGATCGAAGATGCTAGATCAGCAATCGTTCCGTTCGTTCCTCTCTCGACGTCTTTGTCCTTCTTCCTTCGATAGATGTTCTCGGATTAGCCGAGGGAGCTAAACGGTGCTGTCACGAAGACTGGTGAAGCAGCCTTCGACTCGAGACTCCACTCACCTGACGAACAATTTTTCATGCCAATCCGAGGCTAAGATCTTTCGGATCTGGCACGCTAGGTCGGGTGATCAAAAATTCTCGATTCGGTAGAGGGGTTATAGTTAACCCTTTGGCTTACAACCACGTGTGAGGCTCGTGGTCAGGTTTTCGAGCCAGAACTGATTACCACGAGCCTGGCCCGTGGTAAATCGGTCGGGTCAAAATTGACTATCACGGGCCTGGCACGTGGTACGTCGGCCGGGCCAAATGTAAACACCACGTGTCACGCCCATGTTTTGTCTATGTGCTTCACGTAAGTCGCGTGCGATTGGTGCAACTGAAGACAGATTTGCCGATCCGTGGAGTGGCTCGAAGGTCGGCAATTCTGTTCACTCTGTTGAATCTTAAATCTTAGGACAAGAGGTTAACAAAGGAAGATAGACGTTGTTGGGAGATCAGCTGAAACTGGTTTCATCTTGAGGTTCAATTTACCCAGTTTCAGACTAACAGTTGTTGGATTTGGAAATTACGAAATCCCTTTTTCGTTTGATAAATGTTCTCGAATTAATCGAGAGAGCTGGAGAGCGCTGTCAGGAGTACAGCAATTCGATTTGCCCGGCGATCACCTTTTGGTCCCAAACCCCAGTTAACGTTCATCAGATTCGAGACGCTAGATGGTCGAGGATTATTAAGTTTATTCCTCGGTGAACACCTTTGTGCTGCTGGGCCCGATAGGTGTTCTCGGATTAACCGCGAGTCGAGCGTGATCTCCACGGTTCTTGGGGACTACGATACGTAGGTCAGCATAAATGCATATTTCGTGTACGACACGAAGCGAAGAATTCGCCACTTATCTCATGCCAAGTTCGAGCTCTTTCGTACGAGCGATTATCGTGGTAACGGTTACGAGTGACTCGGACGAGCCCGTATTTACGAACAGCTCCAAGAGTTGTTGCACGCATTACACATCCGCCGCTTTTTATTACTCGCATGAGCGTCCGAATTTCTGCTCGCTTCGGCACCCGCCCTTATTCACAGAAATATATATCACAAATATGTACGCTTACTGACAAAGGTTAATAAACGACGTAATCATTTGGTCATTTGGATATATTCTCCATCTTCTATGATACATAGGTTGAAACTGAAAATAACTCTTTGTTTGTGCAATGTTAATTTATTATTCTATTTCTGGTTTCAATCTATGCATCTTAGAAGATAGAGAATGTACCCAAATTACCAAACGATTAAATTTTTGTTAGTACGTGTATATTCCGATTGGATATAGTGCTGCAAAGGATTGGACTGGTTTCGT
The DNA here is from genome assembly GCF_001483705.2 of Eufriesea mexicana. NCBI lineage: Eukaryota > Metazoa > Arthropoda > Insecta > Hymenoptera > Apidae > Eufriesea > Eufriesea mexicana. The sequence goes on from NW_016907971.1 coordinate 1,434,773, forward strand.
GTCTGCCCAAGGATAGACCTAAATAAATAGACCTAAATAATAAGACCCCATATGGTGAATTTATATCTCAATTTTCCCGTCGATTGGATCATTAAATTTCTCTGCATGCATACTCCAATGTCGCATTCTAGAAACCACGATTGTTTAAATGCAGGAAGACAGTCTCGTACCATATTATTCTGCTCATCCCCAACTATAGCAAAGGCATTAACAAACGTGGCCTACTCGTGTTAGGATCGTCTTCCACCTAACCTTCGAAACTCCTACCCAGGTAACCAAATATCCAGATGGCATCCTGAAGTACGTAATCGCTGTAAGGGGCACTGCAACGTCACTTTTCTGCCAAACAGGCGAGTAAATGGTAAAAATGGTAAGAATAATGACATACCAGTGAGCTCTGCTCGCTGGGTACCTCGATTTCGGACGTTAATTGGCTCCTACGCACAAAGGCCTTCCAAATTCGGAGTGTAATCAGATACTCGCTACGGAGCACGCTACAGGTTTCTATGCGGACCGGTTGCGGCACGCTATACGACCGGTTGAGTCATCCCGCTGGACTCCATTCGGCCCTCGGGGTAAGAGCTGCCTCGTCGACTACCGCGATTCCAAACCGCGAAGTCCCGTCAAGTCTCCGCCGTCTGTGACCCGTTTTTCCCCGATCCCACGACCGTGGGACAGGAATTCCTAGGATCCGTGATCGTTCGCGGGAATTCACGCTGCCGGTCGCGGGCTTTAACAGGCACCGGCGATCTCGTTTTTCCTCCGGCTCTTTTTTTCCTCTCTTTCCCCTTTTTTAATTCCTTCCGCAGGAATTTGTCATTGACTCGCCGTGAGGCGCATAGTTCGGCGAATCCTTGCGGCGATGGGGCAGCTTCTTCGGGTACGGTTACCAGGAAAACCATTAACGGAGAAAGAGCCGAGCCGCGAGTTTCCACGACGACACGGTTTTGCGCGATTGTCCGCGAAATTCGGTTGACCCCAGTGGCACGCAAATAGAACCGTACGTGGTGTGCGTGTATCCGTGTGACTTTGAAATTTGGAATTTTATGCGAATCGCTGGTCGTTCGCCAGAAAGGACGACCTTCCGACTTCGTCGTCATTGAGATACGTTGTCGACTTCGTTCTTTCGACTTCGTTGACCTTGAGATGCTTCTTCAGGGACAGCATTAGTTTCCAAAATATCGGTCAAGTTATTCTTGAAACTGGATTATACGGCTTAAGATATCCATCTCCATTCTCTGTGCCCAATTAACCTTTAGAAAATGTTGACTACCGCGAAATTTGCTTTCATTGGGAAGCAAAGATGGCGATTTAGATACAGTTGATCCAAATTTATTTTGAAATTAAAGTCCAAGTAAATTGAAGGAGCTATTCGGAATTGGAAAGAACTCGAGATAAGTACATCAGCATATGGCTGATTCTATTAGCGACTGGCGACGGTCGGAATTCAGCTCTCACCCACACCCCTTCCAACTCGTATACTCTCACCAGATGTCGCCACACGACTGGTCGTAACGCTTACGAAGAGGTTACGAACTTCATGCCACTTCTTCGAGGAACGTGAACGTTACGCGTAACTTTAATCGCGCAATTTCACCGCGGGGTAAAAAGAGAGGCAAGAAGTACCTAGGTGGTTCGGAGACATTGATGGTACCGTAAATTCGAACGTAGATCTCGCGAAATTGCCGGCCGTATTGTAAACGCGACACCTCGAGCTTTTCGACCGGCGTGTCACCGCGAGCCGTTTAAAACGTCCACGGCATTTTACTCCGCGTTAAATTATCGTCTCCGTCTCGGCAGCCGAAACGTCATCGCGTTTTACACAGTAATAAAAAGCAATCTGCGAATACTCGTAATTCGCGGCGTGCTCGGTACGACGGCGAAATAACCATCAATAAAAGACGAGTCGCGATTTCCACCTGGCCGGGATTAAAATTAGCCCTGGTTCGTCGCTCTCATTACACGGATCGACCCGGTAAAAGTGGGCAGCCGTCGTTTTCTTTTTTCGGCGTCGCCGACGACGCAGCAACGTCGCAATTAAATTATCCGAATTACTTGTCGGCCGGGCAATTCGTGCTTATCACGGCCCTTTGAATAGTCCAATCCGAAGGCTTGTACGGACTGTGTAATAACATGTAGTCACGAACGAGCGTTTATGTACGCTTGTAAGCATTACGTAATAAATGCACAGCCCCGGCACAAGAACTCCAACTGTCCAGAGAGCGTGGCGTTGTTGCGTTACGGAACGCGAGGTTCCCCTGCCTGCCGCGGTCGCCGCCACCGTCGCCTCTCCCTTTCCATTGCTCCGCCGCCACCTTCCCGTCTTTCCTCTCCCTGTTGCTTCGCGTCCGTTGCGTACACGCGTTTATGCGCGCGTATAACTCGAGGCACGGCGCATAAATACGAGCGCGGAACACGGAGGCGACGCTGAAGCGAGCTCTGATGCGACCCCTTCCCACTCTCGCGGCCCAAATGAATTCAAAGGAGCTTGCAGTATTTTAGCGGCTAACGGAACATCGGTTCGATTAAATTGAATGCAGGTGGGACGAGCGCGCGATAAATGCAAAAAAAGAAGGGAGAAATAAAGGGAAGAGGAAAGTAGCGATTCCTCTGGCAACCGGGCGAGCGCGTGTACGTCTTATCTGCACGCGTAAACCTTGCAAGGTGTTCCTACTTGGCGCCATTTTGCCCTCCTCCGTGAGAATGGATGACTCACGCCGCGCACCGATCGTCCTCGCGCAGGCACTGGTCACGAAACTTTCCAGCCAATATCGCTGCGTTCACCCAATCTTCCTTTCGCCAGTCATGATTATTCCTTAGATTAATCATCTCTTTCTTACTTCCAATGCTTTACCTTATCACGCGCAATGAACTCGGTGATTATAGATAAACGTAATAATCGCCTGTAACGTATTACGCGATGATTACGGTGGCTCCACCTACTGCCTCGTAAGTGTTGCTCGATTATTCGGAAGACATGTCTGGGGATACGCAACCATGCCTATCGAACCTGTCTAAAGGTTCTTCCAGATTTACTTATTGCTCCGTTTGTACTTAGCCAAGCTGGACTATCCAGTGTAACTATTTCCAGCATCTTTGTTAGGTTGCGATCGAAACGGTGACGGCATCTGGAAAATTCTCGAAAGTCCCATTTATGGCAAAATTAATTTCCATCCGTTCGAATAATCCACTTAGAGACCTTGGATAGCCTATCCTGTGTACAACGAATAATGCCGCAACTCGTAAACCGCGAATCTGACTCTTTCAATCGTCACGTTTCAGTCAGTGTCTATTTACATCTACTGTCTCGACTCATAATAAGTTATCACGAAATGAAATCCAGCACGACCGTGCAAGAATCGTGTACCAAACTGAAAAACCTAAGTCGACTCTGAATACAATCCACCAAGTGGAATCGGCCGGATGAAAATTTGAAAATCGAATGGACCATTCTGATCATGGTTGCCGTGAATTGTTCGAGCGGATTTAGGACTCGCGTAGCGTCACTTCCGAGTCCACGCTGATTGGTCTAGGAAACGTTTGGAAACGAAGGACCGCGTATCGAGATTTATTCGTACGGTTCGTATTAAACGGTGCACTGGCGTAGGAAAGTGGCCGGGCATTAGTACAACTAGCGTGTCGCGCTATTCGCATTAAACTTCTGGCCAGCTTAAATTTCCATAAATTCCATATGCAGCCTTGTCATAATACGCGAACGAACGATTAATTCCGGAACAGATGGCGACAATGTTCGGAAAGCTTGCTTCCTACGAGAAATTGGTTTCACGTGCGCTATCGTGTTGCGGCCACAGCGACATTATCCTCGTCTCCGTTTAGGTGTATCTACTTGTAACATTTACGTAGGATCGGGCGCGAAGGTATAAGTTTCGTAAGCCGAATCTCGCGTGGGTATATTAAAACAGTGTAATGGCGTATCAGGATCGTCCCTGAAGAACGGTTACTTGCAATTCACCGAGGTGTGATCACCTGCCATAACCCTAACGCGATGTCGTAACGGTGGTGGAACTGCTCTAAACCACACACGCGCGCGCGAGCACGCGCCGTCGAAATGTAGTTTCAAAGTGGTTCCTCGGGATGATATTAAATTGCGAATTCCTTAACGTTCCCCGAAGCTTCCATCATCCCGGAGACACGCAACGCGTGTCTGTTTCCCGCGGATAAATCCAAATTGAATTCTTACGACCGCGTCTCCGCGACCTCGCCGTGCTCGGATCATATTATATTTCACCCGCAACTCGCGCGTATACGACGTTAAGCCCCCTGTCTCCATTCGCGCAGGTACACAACGCGAGCAAAGCGGATACCGATCTGTTCCATCGACGTCCTCGGTAAAACTCGTATCCGATAACGCTCGTCGATAATAACTTCTCGTTACAGCGCGGGGAGGCCTGACGAGTCGAAATCAGATTTCAACTTCCGCGCGAGTGTGCTCGCAGGAAGCTGCTCGGATAAACGGCCAGGGTAGTGGCCCAAGAAGGAGGATGGCGGAGACAGCGTTAGCGGGAGAGAGCGTTATGCTGCGGCTGGGTGACCGCGTGGCTGCTTGCCAACCCACATACATCATACCGTGACATAATCATCCTATATTCGCACCCCACTCATTCGACTTCCCATGCTCCTGGCTCCCCGAGCCCTCCTACCGCTGCATTACGCTCTGCAGATAATCTCATCCGTAGTATTACGTGGCGCTATCATAGCTACGAAGCAACGCTTGTGTTAAACGACATCCTACTTCCGTCCATGGCTAAGCAAACGTCGCATTGTGCCAACTCTGCACGCGAACCGTGAAACACCCACGCTGTCGACGAGGGGTTGATCATCGGGACGCGTGTAATTAGCTTGGCGCGAGCAGCACGCGAAAGTATGTTTATGCTTTCGCGTCTGGGTCTTTCAGGCGACCGGGCCCTTTGACAGATGCATCTTCCGCGTCGAGTGGGACCGGAATAGGCTTGTTTCCACGACGTCTTGCGTCTCGTTCCTCCGCTCATACGTGACACGTAATTCCCGTATAGCTGCGACCACGATGCAGCTGGGCCGCAAAGTTGGTCAAGCCTTGGAACGAACGATAACTTATCCGTTTATAACCTCTTACTATTCGTAGTATTATAATTTTATTATAGTTGTTTATGTAGTGTAGTATTTTAATTGCTTATTCTTCTCGAATTATTTGTCGATAGTCTCTGATGATAACACGATTGAATCCTCGACTCTTTTTTGACAGTGGGATCGATTCTTCGAAATTTGTAGATACAATCGAACGCTGTGTCTTTAAACGCTAAAGTAGCAGTGGGAATTCTAGGGTCGTTTTATGGGGGGGCACAAGAATTGGCGGGCGTTAATAAAATTTCGCGAAATTGCAGACGGAGCTAGGCGAATTTCTGCGTTGCTCTCTCTCAGAGTATTCATCCATGGTATTATGCAGCGCTATCGTTCCTCTGATGCAACGTTCGTACTAAACGAGCTGCCTTTACGTTCTACTTCCGCGCATGGTATTCTGATATCAGGTTACGCCCACGCTGGCAGAGGCGAAACTCGGACGGACGTTAGTTAAAGGTGCAAATTTTGCTGAAAAATCTTGTCATCCTGTTGCATAAACGGGCTCGTAATAGCATCGATATTTAAATTTCCCTTCCGCTGAAACGGGAGAATAATCATGATAATGAGATCTACACCGCTATTCGTCAGTGTAACCGGAGAAAACGTTATAAACAAAAGGAGGTAGATCGAGATTACCGTTTTGTGGCTGCATAAGTATCTTGCACGCCGCTCCTGGGCACTCTGCTATATCGAGTAGTAGTCGATGTTAATCAAATTAATTGTTAGAGATTAGCAGAAATCGAACACGTTGATTAAGATGTTGGATTTACATGCAATCGCGACATCTTCCTTCAATTTTTGTGAACACGTGTTTTCGTTGTTATGCCATGTGGCGCGTGAGTCAGTCTATATTCGATCACGTGCCAAGAGAGAGAATTGCGAGTAAATGGATAAACTGATAAAAAGATTTATTTAACACATTAACAGCGCAACATAAATTATAACTAAATCTCGTAAAATAAATTCGCTTCTAACTGCGATAGAATCTCTCGAGGACTCTTTCTCATGCAACGTGTATTTGTAATGACTGTCATTCACCTACTGATTGCTTCTTCACGATTCTCTGTCATACTCGTCACACACGCGTTCTTCCACGCAAACATTATTCACACTCGTACCACGCGTTCTATGACAACCACTACGACAGGAATATCGTGTAAAGATCTGTGTGCCTCGACTAATAAAACGTTTTAATTACTCCGTGTTAACCAACCCACAGCAAACTATAAAAAAGTACCACATTAATTAATCGCGTTTGTTATCTAAATTGCCTAAATAATTTCACAGGAAGATAGATCGTGGTCCATTACAGCGTGTTCGAGTCTGCTTAAATTTGTCATCGATACCGAGATTTATACGGCACATCGGAACGTGAGCCCACCTCTGAACGCTTCAAGACAACGAGACTTTCCAGTCGACGGCGTCTCTGTTTTATTCATCACCTTCATCTGTAGTTTAAGCCGTAATTTCACGACATCTCGCACGTGCTCGGCACAGTTAGCCCGAGCAACCCCGTTAATCGTGAAGAGCTGCTTTGTTTAAGTACCAAGTATGCCCTCTTGTTTGTTAAATTCTCCCATAATGACTGGCAAGAACTTTATCTCCGTACATTAAAACTCTAAAGAAGCTTAATGCCAGTGCGAGAAAATCTCGCAGAAATCCGCTAAAACTCCCAGCACTGGTCACAATCTTCGCGTAACGAGAGACTCGATCGATATTTTCACCTCGACAAATCCGGATCGATCCGATTTACCTAGTCAATCACGGATTGTGTATAGGAAAACACCTTGCCAACATTTTTCTCTCATTTCAAGCTATAAATTATGAAATTAACATATTTCTCTTAAAAATGAAGACATTTTCACGTTATATCGTCTTCTTTTTATTTTATTTTGTCGCGGAATGTAGCTTTCGGTAAATAAAGGAAAATACGAATTATGTTTCACGAATAAAAGTTTACAGTGACAATAAAATATGTGCGCTACAAGGTACACGAAATTACCTTGTAATTGTTCTTCAATCCTGAACCTTATCTAGATCAACAATCCGAACGTGTTAACAATTTCACTGCCACGTTGGTCATATATGACCAGTCATGGTGGTCATTGGTGATCGGAGCGCTTGAACTACTTGAACAACATTGAACGAAAATTGACAGTTAGTGCATTTCGAGTATAACCGCTAATTAGAAGATACTTTAAAATAAAAAGTGTCCCATTGAACGATTAAAAATTTTTATTGAAACAAATCTTGCATCCAGCGGTGCATCTCGCGTGGCGTTCTGAACGCAACACGTGATTTCGGTGAGACAGTCAAAGGGCTAAACTAATTACAATTGCCATAATTTCTTCCGAATTGCTGTATACTCGATATTACATCGCACTCGAATTTTACTTTACTTAGTCCACGCATTCTCATTTAACCCCTTGACTATGGCAGATTTTGATACGCAACGGTCGAACTATACGGCGGGAGTTGAGTTACGATGTGCGCCATTTTTGTGAAAACAAGCGCCCTCCGTGTCAAAAAGCTGAACTACG